>NC_025995.2:2877544-3102913 GCF_000442705.2 Elaeis guineensis
ATAAAATCTTATCTCGATGATTGGCATGTAGAAATGAGATGAGATGATCAACATGATACATGATCTAATAGTCCACGTGATGTAAAATATAATTTCTCCAATGTAATAGGAGGATGAGATTTCATACAATCTAAGCAGGGCATCGATCCTATATGATACTTACGATGCACCGTATGTTGCAGTGCATCGTACACACTATTCATCGTACAATGGATATCTGAATGCAGTCGTATGCGACATATATCGCACGACCCATATCCACGTGCAACTGTGCACAATGCACTGCACTGTGCAGTGTACCGTAAAAGATCTGCACTCATCTAAACAAGCATAGAATTTACATTGGTCTTGATTTCTACGGTTAGCCAAACTAGTTTTGTCAAAAATCAACTTGGCATCCGATTAGGTTTAAGTTATCATATACATTGATCATGGACCGTTCGATTTAGATCCATCGATGATTGCAGTGCATCATACGTATTGTTCATCGCATAATAGATATCTGGATGTAGCCATACATGATATGTATCACACGGCCCATATCCATTCTTGGCTGCACATGATGCACTGTATAATGTACCGGAGAAGATCCGCGCTCATTTAAGCAAGCATAGTATCTAGACCGGCCTTGATTTCTACCGTTAGCTAAACTAGTTTTGTCAAAAAATCAACTTGGCACTCGATTATGTTTGGGTTATAATATACGTTGATCATTGTCCATTCAATCTGATTCACCGATCATCGATTTGGTTCCCTATGCCACCCTGTGATCTCTTTTTTGCCACGCTTCCTCGAACTCTCCTCTGGTGCTCTTCTTGTCCTTTGCCGTTCAATTGATCGCCTAGGAATTTGATCATGGGTGCGTAATCCATCGAAAATATTTTTTTACCATATTTTCTTCCAATTGGATGCTTAAATATCCTTTTTGGTCGATTTTTCCCATTAAAATCGCTTTTTCTTTTTTTTTTTAATTTGGTTGCAGAAAGAGTTGGAGATAAGTCTCGCAAAGAGGAGGAAAGAAGCCCGGTTGGCGAAACAGAAGAATCGATTCCTCTCGTCGGTTCACCACCAGGTTATCAAATCTCTCTGTCTCTCTCTATATATTTTTTACTGATCAACCGTACAAATTTGAAGAAATTCCCAGTGGAATATGATTCTTTGGGTTCAGAGTGGTAAAAGGGAAAAGAATAACTTCTTTAAATATTTTCGTTTTTTTTTTTTTTTTTTTGTTTCCAAGTGGTAAAAAGGGAATTTTAGCTGAATTGATATCAAATTTCTCTACTTCTTCGAAAGTTTACTTAATATCAGCAAGTTTGAAATTTTTAGAAATATGAGAGTGATTTCTGATCTTAGCGAGATTTGCATGGGTTCAGGGAGGTAAAAAGAAGAAGAAGAAAGCATCCTTGGATTCGAAATGACAGACCAAGGATGTGGTGTTGAAGAAGAAATCCAGGAAGAAGTTAGACTCCCTGAAGACGAGGTAGGAGGGGTTTCAGAGGGTGAATCGAAGACCAAATTCCAAGAGTTTTTGGAGATGGAGATGGGGAAGGGTATGGTTGGTGCTGAAGCAGATCTGGAAATGGAGAGGAGGCTGGCGAAGAAGCTCAAGGTGGAGAATGGGAAGCTGGGTGGTCCTGATGACGAATTAAATATTCTTTTAGAGGGGATCCCATCATTGCTGGACTCCATCATAGGTGACGACACGGTTATAGATGATGAAGCAGAAGAAGATTGTGGTAATGGAATGGAGAGCGTATCAAGCGGACAAGAAGAAGCGCACGAGAAAGAAGTCATCTTTCTCCTTGCTGAAGCAGCCAGAGGGTGAGGTTGCTGTGGACGTGCCAATGGAGGATGCTGAGATGGATAGTGGGGATGCCGGGCAGCTCGATACATCTGATGAGAAAGAACCACATGTAGAAGAAACTGCAGTTGATGCAAGTGTGTAGTATGTGGCACCTCACTTGCAAGCTCGTGCCAATACTGAGTCAGAAGAGCTCTCTCAGGTTCGCCGTAGAGTGAGAGGTAAGAGTTCCATTATATCTTAGGAGGAGTGAAGGTGATTATTTTCTATGGAACTCTGGTTTCTCAGGTATGTCGAGTCTTGTTAAAATCCAACTCTATTTAACTAATTATTTGGTTTCAGGACTGCTGAATAGGCTTTCTGAATCAAATGTGGAGTCAATTACAGAAGAAGTGGCGACACTCTTTTCGAGTACTGATATAAATTTTATCTCTTGCTATTTCTTTTGGGATTTATAACTTGTTGACTCTTTTTGTAACTTATTTGGAGCTGACATTTTCGCAGTCAGTTTCTCGCAGTGTTGGTTGCCAAATAATTGGAGAGGAGGTTGTGGCATCTTGTTCTGAATGGCCTCGTGGCAATGAACAGTTGAGTCCCTTTTTGTCTTGATTTCAAGCTCAGTTGGCACCACATTCTAAGTTACTAATCTATTTGCATGTGATTTTCAAAGTGCTATTGGTTCTTATTTTTGCAGTGGAAGTGATATGTCTTGTCATAAGTAGATGAAAATAGAACAAACTCATTCTCATATACTGAAGTAGCATGAAGGTGGTATCGGAGTATCATAGAGAATTAAGAAAGCATAAGAGAGTCTCACTGGCAACTCATTGAGCAAGAAAAATTATATTAGTCCTTGCTTAAAAACCAACATGGGAAAGATATTTGTATTATCGATCTTTTCTGCATCCCCTTGATGTCATATGAACCTACGCCTTTCTGAAATTATGATCAAAACAAAGGGATCCAGTCCTTTGTCACCTTCGTTAAAGAATGTGTTTGCATATTTTCACAAACAAAGTATTTAGGTGCTTGTTAAGCTGTTAGGTGCATATCAATCCTAAATGACCTTAGAAAAATTAGTTGGTTTGTATCATGTGGAAATGTTTACACTTGAATACCCATTCTAAGGGGTGGTTAAAGGGTTCATGTTTGTTGACTGTTGTATGTGATATTGTCTTAATGGTAAAATTGTGGTCAGATCAAACTTTGAAACATTTCCCTTGTGGAGATATAGCTGGTAGTAGCAGAAGTATACATATTAGATAGCATGATGAATTTTATATTACTAGGAAGAAGAAAGAACTATAGAAGGATTGAAGGGGGGAAAATAGAATGTAATAGTTGCAGTTTTTTCTGCTTTTATATTTCTGGATTCTGCTCATTCAACTCCTGCTATTTTTAATCAGCATCGAGCTTTCTTTTCACCCTTTTTTTTTTGATTTATTTCCTCTTTTATCTGCTCTTATTGTCAAGTCTCTACAGGCAAAACTGCTTGCTTTTTATTTTTTTTGTTAATTTATCTGTTTGACTAATATAGTATAATTGGAATCCTTTCTGTCTATGTAGGTATGCTGCCATTTTTGCAGCTTTTGTTGCAGGTATGGCATGCTTAGTTGGGATTGATTTCAGTGCGAACCTCTTACCTCTCTTGCTAAATCATTTGAGGTATGACTGGGAGTCTAAAATGAGACCAAGAGAAACTAGTGGGAGCAACCACGATTTTAAGCTTCCATAACTAACATATATTTATTGTATAAATATTTGATTGGCATGTAGTCATTGGACGAGAGTCAATTCTCTTTCTTTATCCCTTTGACAGGACATATTCTTTAACAATTTCTTGTCCCTATCTTTGGCTTCTTGTTTAGATTCCTTTGATTCATGATTTGATCCATGAATGTTGTTAACCATCTGTTCTGTTCGTTGATGATATCATGTTGCATTATATGCTTTCTGTTGAGTGTGCCACTAGCTTTTTTCTAGTTGACATTTTCATTCTGTTTTAGGATGAATACTTGAAGGAGGATGGCCTATCTTTGCGAAATCTTACATTACTACTGTCATATATGTGCATATTGGGTGTTTGTTCCAGTTAGTACTATTGGTAATTGAGATGCATGTATTGCTTCTCAGCATTTAGTCTCCTATATATCTGAGAAGATCTGAAATCTTGTCCTTAAAGCTTGAAACATTTTACCTTCTTCCTTTTTTTTTTTTGTGTGTGTGTGTTGGGGGAGGGGGGGGAGGGGAGGTAAAAAACCTTTTATTATTTGCTTTTAAATATATGCTTGAAAAGAAAATTACATGGTTTGGGCTTGTATAAAGGACTTGGGATATTCTACAGTGTCTACACAAAGATGCAAGATTCCTATGATCCCATCCACTGCATTATGTGTTTTATTTTTTT
This sequence comes from Elaeis guineensis, assembly GCF_000442705.2. Classification (NCBI taxonomy): domain Eukaryota; kingdom Viridiplantae; phylum Streptophyta; class Magnoliopsida; order Arecales; family Arecaceae; genus Elaeis; species Elaeis guineensis. The sequence continues at coordinate 2,881,753 of NC_025995.2, forward strand.
GTTTTTGTGTTTGTCTATGGTTAGGATTTTTTTTAGCATTCATGATGAGCTTTGGCATGCAAATAGCATGAGTAAGTTGAATTGTACAGGAAAAAGTTTTTACTAGAGGAATTTGGTAGATTAATGGCCCATTTATTCAGCAAGATTATTCTTAGGTTAAACTTCAAATAAATTTGTTTTGTGGGTATCGATAATCAGTTTTATCTGGTATGTATGTTTTATTGTGCATTAAAACTTTTTTCTTCCATTTGAAGTCCGGAGATATGATTGTGTTGATTTGTTTCTTTATGAGTCTAGGTGGTTCATGTGCTCAACACATAAATTTAGCATTTTTGGTTGTCTGATTTGCAGCGATCTCATATATGATCTCCTGTCTGTGTTGACAAAATGCTTGACAGAGTTGGATGCATCCACTATCTTGACAATTCTACGGTGTATATCTTTTCCAATTTTTTTTCTAATTTATATTTTTATGATTGTTGTAAAGAAATTATATTGTAAACTTGCAAGTCCTAGATCATGAAACTCATAATTGTTCTCACTCATTTTTACACCTTCTATTTGTGAAAGCAGGTTGTGGGATGAAGCTGAGGAGTGATGATCCCACTGCTATGAAAGATTTCATGTTTGGTATTCAGAATAGAGTGAATGAGTTGAAATCTCTTTCTGAGAGCAGAGAAGATGGGAAGTCAAAGATAAACAGTAAAAGAGTAAGCTGATGCACTTCATTTATAAATTATCTTGTTTTGAACATGCTTCTGATTTTTGGCAATCAATTCTCCTTGCAGATGGAATTCATGCTTGAGATGATTTGTGATATAAAAAACAACAAGGCCAAAAGAAGATCCTGCTCATCATACACGGTTGAAAAATGGCTGCAAAAGGTCTTTCACATTACTGATATGCTACTATTTTACCCCTTATATATTCACGTGCAGTAACAAATAATTTTTTCACTTTATGCATAATCCAGTTTTTTTAATAATTTAGTTAAGCCACCAACAGCTCAGGGTAAAAAAAATCTGCTATTTTGACATATTGCTTCCACTGATTCTTGTTGCAGACATCAGTTGTGCTTTTAACATCATAAACCTGTGCATCTTTTTATTTGTATGCTAATTTTATGCAACTCAGAATAATGTGGCTTTGTCAGTTTTGTAGCTTTGTGCTTGAATTGCATATTATGCTATATATCATCATCAATTGTGGTATCTTCTATTAGTTGCTGATGACTTAAAAACTTCTGCAGTTAAGAGCAGAGGATGTACTCCTCCGCAGGGCTCAAATGGGGCAAGCTGCTTGATCCTGATAAGAAAGGTCAATGGTGGTTGTCAGGAGATGTTGCACCCACAATGGATAATGTTGAAGATGTGGCAATGACAATTAACAGAGAAGTTCTAGAGGCACAAATTTGGTACAGCTTGCAGCTGCACAAAGGATGAACACTGACTTAAGGAGAGCAATCTTTTGTATTATCGTGAGTGGTGAAGACTATATAGATGCTTTTGAAAAGCTTCTGAGGCTGGATTTGTCTGGGAAGCAGGTATGTGCTCTGCACAACTCTGTCATGCTTTGTTTATGGTTTCACTTACAATTTGCTTTCATTTCAATTTTCCTAACGAATTGCAGGATAGAGAAATAATGAGGGAACTTGTTGATTGCTGTTTGCAAGGAAAGGTGTTTAACAAGTATTACACCGTCTTGGCTTCCAAGTTATGTAGCCATGACAAAAATCACAAGTTCAGCTTGCAGGTGGGTAGATTCAGCTTTGCCTTATGAATATTCATGTTTGCTTTTCCAAAACTCCATCCAATTGTGAATACTCATTGGCCTGAATGTGGGCCTATCATTCAGTTTGATTGAAATACTGTATTATAAAATAAGATAATGTTCACTACATATTAGGGACTGGACAACCTGTACCCTAACCTTTTTCTGTGAACGATTTTATCCTAACTGTTAAGGAATGTATCATGCTTTTGAATTCATTCTCATATATGGCTGAATCTGGCCTTAGCAGTGCGAGACAGTAGTTATCTTGTCACTTCATAGTTTCATTAGTTTCTATTAGAGATGGTCCATGCTTGAGCTGGCAAACTGTAGCTGGACCTGAATCCAGGTCCGACTTGGCTGAAGTTTTCGAAAACTCAACCCAACCTAAATCCTTCCATTGTAAATACATGACATGACTTCTTATAGAAGCTCAAATCGCCTTTCATCCCTTAACATCTGAATATACCTCCTTTTTTTCCCTTCTCCCCCTTTCAGTGCTCCTGCATAGTTTTATATCTTTTCCTCTGTAGTTTTATCTCTTTTTCTTCAGCCCCCCATGCCCCCTCCTGCCAGGGTAAATTCTTCCCCCAAAATTCACCAACCACATAGCTACATTTGAAATCATAAAAGTAGGAGATCATTAATACTTCTAGGCTTCTAGGTAGTTTGAACCCTTGATTCAGGGTTTCCTATTCGATGAATCTCAACATCCATGATGGGTGATGGTCGGAATCTCATGCTCTCCTCCTACCCTAATTTTCTCTTTCTCTGCTCTCTTGTCCCATTGCTCGCTGCTAAACCTACGAACTGCATAAACTAGCCCAACTAAGCCTGACATGACCTGGCTCATTTTCAAACGCAAGCTCTAAAAATTAAGCCTTGGTTGGGCTTAGTTGAGTAGGTCAGGTTAGGTCAGCTGTGGATTGACTGGATCTTGTATCGGGCCAGGGGTGACCTCAACCTTACTCAAGCTGCCCAAGTTGCATCCCTATTAAAAGACTACTCATAAAATTGCAAATCAGATTGTATCTTCCATGGCAGAGAAGAGGAAACCATGGAAATTTTGTTCATAGAGTATAATGCAATCTTGACCATTAAGAATCATTTCAGATTCTTGCTTAAAAGCAGGCAGAAAGCAAGGGATGTGCAGGACCTGTGGGGGCCTTGGACAAGGAAATAGCTGAAGAAATACCAGTGCTGGGAGATTTGATTGGAGAGGAATAATAGGATTTAGGAAGTCAAAGTCTTCCATGATGGACATGCTTAGATGAATCAAAAGAGTATTGAGATTGTGTTTGCTGTACCGCCCGGCATGGAGTATAACATACCATACCATAGCAGATCGTATACCGACACTGTAATAGAATGGTACCGGTATGGGGTTGAGACACTGAACCTTGATTGAGATCATGGTTATCATGGTTAATTCTGGTTCTGGGGAAAGAGACAAGTTGTCCAGTTGTTTTGTAAGCTGATTAGAGTTAGAAGGGGCTGAGACTGGCAGGCTGCAGTTGTTGGTGTTTCTCAGACTATCTGAATATGTGGTCTTGAACTTCTGTTTTACTTATGCTTTCCCATCTTCTCCTGCTCTGTCTATACTTTCTTTGATCAATAAAATACTTTTAGGCACGTTGTGTCTATTACTTTACTCAAAAGCATAGAAGTAGCAAATCTGCAATTTTTTGTTGGTCTAAATTTTAGCCCCATATCCTCTAGTATTTTCCTCTATGCCTCTAGTTAGATCTAGCCCTTTCTCTGGTTATAAAATTCAGCATGACATCATCTGTAGGGAACTTTCATTTGGTGGTCTACTTTGAATATTCTTAGCGTAAAAGACATCTGTTATGGGGTTGACTCTTGGCGCATCCAACTGTCAACAGTGTAAGAACATTTATCTTCCTCTTATGTATAAAAAATGTCATAAGTCTTCTCTGAATGGAAATTTTTGCTGAATTACATAATTGAGATGTGATCTAAAGAAATATTTTCTTTTCCCTATTGGGGCATCACATTTTACTTTCTCATCAGGATCATGATTGTTTCATTCTCAGAAATTTCCTTCTCTGCCCAAGCATGAGATTGCTTTTTGTTGATAATCTCAATCTAGCTAAAGTGAATTGCATGAGTCAGTCCATGTTTAATATCGTTTTGTAATTATGTTAATTCTTTGCCATTCGTTGCCGAAATTAGCCATATCTGACTCTGGGTATACTGCCATGGATTCAGTGTAGAAAATCTTAATGCTGTCTTTGGTCCACTTGTCTTGATATAATCCAACCAAAGGAATTCATCATTTATAAGGCAAGAGAAGAGAAGCTAGTTTTAAGTAATTACAGATATATGTAAATTTATGTCTATCTGCCTATATATAATTTTGTTGAGTCATTTATGCATTCCTGTTTGTATGAGATGTATCTTTACCAGGCCATCAGTATTTGCAAGTTGCGGATTACCTATTTATATCTTCTTTTTTTTTTTAAATGTAGTTTTCAGATGTTTTCTAAATTTCATCATGTTTTCTGAATTTGCCTTTTTTGTGTAAATTTCAGTACCACTTATGGGATCACTTCAAGGAACTTGAATCAATGGAGTTAAACCGCTTCATGAACCTTGCAAGATTTGTTGCAGAGATGCTGTCCAGCTTCTCACTCTCCCTTGCTATTTTGAAGACCGTAGATCTGGCAAACCCCGCACAGCTGACACCTAGAAGGATCATGCATTTCCGAATGCTCTTTGAGGCTGTTTTTGAGAACGCTGATGCCCTCGTGTGGAACATCTTCACTCGTGTAGCTGCCGCTTCCAGAGATTGAAATGCTAAGGAGCAACCTTGCGTTCTTCATCAAGCAGTATGTTGGTGCTGCAAACTCAGAAAAATCCATTGCTGGCAAATTCGATATTGCAAAAAAAGCACTTGATAACGTGGCTGGGGTCCTCACGTAATTTTATTCAAGCAGGTCGACTGTTCTCTCCTCTCATCCTTTCCTGCCTCCCGTTGGCTGTGCAATGATTGTTTCAGCTTTGATTTTCCTGAGAGGCTATCGAACTTGCAGGAATGCACTGAACTGTTCCAGTGTAGTAGTCAACTGAACGAAGGAAATTTCTGAATCAGACATCAACATTCCATGCTATGACCCACATGCCAAAGGTGAAAAGGAGTTTTAATTGTTACCTACAGAAGATTTGCTATGAATACAAAATTGAATTAACTTTTAATGTTAAAAATTGGATCTTCTGAATAAAAATGAGAGGCTAAAATCAATCAGATGATAGAAAATTTACCAAAAACCAAAATGGAGGTCCTAATTGTACTTGTTCTCAAACATTTTTCAGCCACAACTCCTAAAGGTGTGATTCACCACTCCAGTTAATGATCATTACGGTGATACCAATAGGAAACTGAAGTTTCATGTGCTGGCAGTGATTGGTAAACACAGACAAGGGGCTCAAAGATTTACAGTATGGTAATTTGGGTTGCAGAAGATATCAGCCCTTCATCAAGCTGCTTTCATGTCTCGGAGTCTCGGCACAACATGTTTGCAGTGCTTGTGACTTTCTTCTTCACATTCCAATTATGATGAGACGATGGAATTGTCCCCACTGCCATCATCATCCTTCATGCAGCAACGATATGTGCCATATAAGATAGAATCTCCATTTCAAAAATGCAGTAGTGAAGTATCTTGGAAGAATAAGCTCCCATTTATTGGTAAGACAACATGATCTTGTTGTGAAGATAAAAGAGAAGAGGAAGAACGATGACGGGATTCAGATGGAAGGTGCAAGGAGTATTCTCATGAGATATGAGCATCTCCAAATTACCAAAATTATCAATGGAAAAATAACTTTCTAGGGGCAATGCAAGTATGGAATCCTGAAATATCTCATAATATATCAGCAAGTTCAAGTTACTAAAATTGTTGATAGAAAAATAACTATAGAGGCAATTTGTGTCATTTTGCACAGGGAACAACTAGATATTCCCCGGGAATAATTTAACCGCCCATCAACTCAGGTACTTGTGAGTTATTTGTATTAAAATTGTCGATTCGTTTTACATTTTAAGTTACAAAGTGCAGAACTTCAACCACAACCATGTTAGACGGAGGATAGGAGAGCTGCAAAGGCATGAGTTGTTGTTGGCTTTAGTTTGGAAAGGTATTCCCAATCCCATACATTTAATTGGGACCAGAGATGAACTGAAGATAATTTATTTCCAGATATTCCTTTCTTTCTCAGTTTCCAGGAGAATAAAGTAGCACATGATATAGGCATAAATGCTTCATGGACATCCGATGGAAACACTAAGCAGACAAACATCATATCACTCATATGAAAGAAATCCAATCTGCCGCATTACCAAAATGAACACAACCATGATTATTAAGAAGTTGGCACAACCTGATCTTTCATCTCAAGGTAAATCGCTGGGCGACGCTCTACTTGGCACTAGCCAGCTGCTCCCGGAGGAGCTTAGCAGCAGAAACCATGTTGGTAAGGGCAGGCTTGACCTCAGTGTACTTGCGGGTCTTGAGCCCACAGTCAGGGTTAACCCAGAGGATCTTGCTCTCAAGCACCGCCAGCATCTTGTTAATCCGGTCTGCAATCTCCTCTGTGGATGGGATCCTTGGTGAGTGGATGTCATACACCCCTGGACCGATACCTGCACCATATTTAACACCTTCACGGAACACCGAGAGGAGCTTCTCATCGGATCGTGAGTTCTCGATGGTGATCACATCAGCATCCATGTCAATGATTGAGTGGATGATATCATTGAAGTTGGAGTAGCACATGTGGGTGTGAATCTATATAATGAACAAAAATGTTAGTAAATTCAGCAGCCATAAAATAGTTTGATGGTTCTTTGGTGATGGCATTTGATCTGTATGGAAATCACAGCTACTGGAGGAAGAACCTGAGTTGTATCCTTGACACCACAGTTGGTGATCCTAAATGAGTGCACAGCCCAATCAAGATAGAAGGCCTGTTCGGACTTGCGGAGAGGCAACCCCTCTCTCAGAGCTGCTTCATCAATTTGGATGACCTGAACTCATTCAAACAATGGAAAGAAGTTGAGAAGAAAAGTTTCAAATTGTAGATATACTTCCTTGTATAGGAAAGAAGAACAAACCTGAATGCCAGCAGCTTCCAAATCTTCAACTTCCTTCTTGATAGCAAGAGCAATCTGATAGCAAGTCTCAAATCTGATAGATAGCACAAGTTATGTAAGTTATGGTCATAGGTATAAACAAAGGCCTTGACAAACTATTAAGGGGCTGGTCATAGGTATAAATAAGTGATTGGGCTGAATATAAACAAAGGCCTTGACAAACTATTAAGGGGCTGGTCATAGGTATGAAGGTAATTGTGCTTACCTTGGTTGGTCATTTCTCACGAAGGACCAGTTGAGGATTGTGACTGGACCAGTGAGCATTCCTTTCATTGGGTGTGAAGTCATGCTCTGGGCCATTGAAGACCAGAACACAGTCATAGGCCTGGGACGGCTCACATCACCATAGATGATGGGTGGCTTAACACATCGTGAACCATAAGACTGCACCCAACCATTAACTGTGAATGCAAAGCCCGATAACTGCTCCCCAAAGTACTCAACCATATCATTCCTCTGCAGAGTAACAACAAGATTAAGATTCATGCTTATCATTTCAAAAATCAATTATAGCAGTTCTCCAAGCTGCATGCATGTATATTGGTGATTATATGTGCTAAAACAATGAGGAAGGACAAGCTTTGTCGATACACACTATCAGAATATACGCAATTTAAGCTCACCTCAGGCTCTCCATGGACGAGGACATCAATGTCAAGCTCCTCTTGCAGTTTGACAACCTTGTTGATTTCCTCTTTGATGGCATTCACATACTCCTCTTCAGAGATCCTGTAACAAATTATAATGATCAAATATGGTAAAAGTTATTTAAATATAAATTCTTATTTAGAAATGACAAGAAATAGTTAGAGAGAGAGAGAGTTCTCTCTCCAAAAGACAGAGAGAACCCACTTGTTTGCCTTATATTCACGGCGCACTCTTCGGAGATCCATTGTCTGAGGGAATGAACCAATAGTGGTGGTAGGAAGGATAGGAAGGTTAAGCTTCTTCTGTTGAGCATCCAATCTAGCACTAACATCTGTAGCTCGGCGGTGGTCAGATCCCTTCAGAGCTGCAGCCTGAGGATCCAGTGCCATGACCAAGATGGTAAGAAACACCTCTTCTCCAACAGTAGAAGTGAGATGCGGATGATCAGGAACTTACAGCTTTTTGAACTTCCTGGTTGGTCACCCTAGGTGATGATTTTCTGGAAGCCTGAGCGGCGGCATTTGCTGAGAAGAAAGCCTAGAAATTCAAACAGATGTTTACAACATTGTGAGAATAAATAAAACAGCCCATAAAATGGAAAGAAAGACTCTAGAGTTATGAAAATAAAACAGGCTGTAGAAGTTGAGATCCAGATATATCGATCATTTCTCACATTGAAGGGAAGTTTTGGGAGATGATACCTCATCCTTGTGACCAGCCAATGCTTTAGCCAGTGCATTCACTTCAACCACTTTCTGTGCAGCAAAAGCCAGCCAAGACTTGATTTCAGCATCCAACTTAGTCTCATTTACCAGATCAACAGCAGTATGCATGAGAGAGCAAGATGTAGACACCACAAGTTTGTCTGCAGCAAAAACAACAAAAAGATAATCAGCTTCACATGTAATGTAGGATATTAAAAAAATATATACAATTAAACAGCTACCTTTGCCTACAACAGCCTCCAGATCATTAAGGGTATTGAGGGAGGCAGCTAGATCATTAGCCCAAATGTTCCTCCCATCCACAACTCCAGCAAAAAGATATTTGCCAATGGGGAAACCGGAACTTTTTATCAAGTCCAGTGTCTTGGTTCCGCGGACAAGATCAAAACCGAACCCAGAGATCCCATTTAAGGAAGTGATAGTCCTATAATAGTTAATGGTATGGGTCAAAAGTTTAAAAAAGAAAAAATTGTTCGTTCAACAAAATTATGAGAACAAACTAACTTGTATGCCTCAGAAGGAACGTCAGCAAAGTAGGTTTCAATAAGCACATTCAAACCAGAGAATGATGATTCTAGTTCCGAGTAGGCCTTAGTAAATGCTTCCAATTGATGAGCATCAAGATCCATTACAAGTGTCGGCTCATCAAATTGGACCCATGAAGCACCTGCTGCTTTCAATTCAGCAATAACTTCCCTGTGCAATGATTGTATCATAAGTATAGACTACTGGATAAAGCAGTAAAGAAAAATAAGACTGACACAGCCGGATGAATGTTTTGATCATTACTTGTAGACAGGCAGGACATTTCCCAGAAGTGAGAGGAGGGGAAAGGCTTTTTCAACCCCTTTGGCTGGCTTTGACAGCAGCAAATAAGTCACAGGTCCTATGAGCACGGGAACTGTGTCAATTCCTAGCTGCATCAGAAGGAAAAAACAATGAATATAGGATATTTAACATGACAGGCACATAAAACTGCTTCATTTTCCGATAGGAACATTCCCAGGAAAAAGAACAAATATCACTACATAAAAACATTAAATCAAGTCATTTTTAGGCAATTCGATCAAAAGATAATTGACTGGGCCTAAGTTACCTCCATCTTGAGCAGGTGTGGGAGCAGATTTGGTTGCGGGTGCAAAAAAGCAGATATATCAAAATAATTTGCAATGAGCGGGCACTTGGGAAGCAGGTCCACAGGCAAGATTATAGAGAGATTTCAAAGCAGGTGTGGTGTCACCAGAGTAAGTGTCCAGCTATTAAGAATGGATTTGATACGTCAAACACATACACCTAAAAGCATCAAATATTTTTTAATCGCAATAGATTGTGACAGCAATCCACATATTCAATCATATCTAATGCATTATTGGAAGTGGAGCTATCAAAATGAATATGAATTATCTAGTCTCCATTATAATGCAATAAATAAACATAAAGAGGACTGTAATGCAATTTTTATAAAAGTATCAATACACCTTGCAATTTATAAAAGCAATTTTCCATTTCTTATCAAAAGGGATTCGCAGCCACTCAGAGATAGAAGTTTTGAGTTTCAGTTTCTTACAACAACATGAAGCCTTAATGTGAAACATGACAACATTTAGTATATAGTTTCAAATAAGAATTGGCTATACCCACCCATCTGCGGGTGAAGCTACCTAAACACTCTGCACAAACCACAACAACCACTTTTTAGTGAGCCCTGCCACATACAAGCAGGAATATCAAGGTGTTCTCTGTGGTTCGTGGGGCATGGGCAGTTTTAAACTGCACGCATGTGTATAGCACCATCGCTCAACATCAAGATAGCTGAATCCAAAAAATTTATATCTGGAAATTAAAAGTATTAAAAAAATATTACGTAAGAAAAATGTTAATAACATACATCATGTTATTGTGTTATTTTTCATAAGTTTAAGTCACTACAGATTAATATGTTGAATTATATATGTGTGTGTGTGTGTGTGTGTGTGTGTGTGTGTGTGTGTGGAGAGCAGAAGTATTTTTAAAAAAAAAATAGCAGTAAAAAAGTTAGATGAGAAGAAAATATTAATAATATATGGCATGTTATTGTGTTATTGTTTCATAATTTTAAGTTGGTAGAGATTAATATGTTTAATTGAAAAAAAAATATATTTATCATCAACCAATAATTAGCAGTTAGCAGTGTAAATATATGGTATGCTGGATGTAACTCATAATACGAAGTCAGAAACAGGCACTAGCTATATATAAATATTTCATGAAATTAAAACGGTTTCTTCAGACCATGTCTGCAACAACAGCACATAAAGAGACTGAAAGAAGGCTAACAAAAATTGTTGATTTACATTTTTGTCAGCTTACTCTGCACAAGTTCCCCCACCCAAAACCAACAACAACAACAACTAGAGTTGTTCAAGACAATGCAAAACCTAAAGATTACCAAAACAATATTTTTTTTTATGTGTAACAAGTAAAAGAATGCTTGACAGAATGTCATTCAACCTTAAGAAGTACGTAAACCATTAAGAACAGAAATTTATCAGGAAGTACTAAGATAACAGCTTATCGTACCGCCTTAGCCTCCTTGTATTCAGAGACAGCTTTGTGAGAAGCATAGGTGAACTTCGTATCCGGGGCCAATTCAGGGACAATATAATGGCTGGATTAACATAGAACAAGGAAAAATAATGCACAAAGCAAAGAATCAACACTATGTGAAACAAAATGATCAACCTGGGACTTAAGATAGGTCACATGACTTACTAGTTAGTGTCGAACCACTTGGTCATTTCCATTGCAGGTACTGAAGCATTTCCTCTAGCCATAGAAAAGTATGTGTCAAACCCAATCTCTCCACCACTCCATCCATATCTTTGAGGAACAGCACCAAGCATTGCTGTTGCATCAAGCACTTGATCGTAATATGAAAAAGTGTTGCTTGGGATGTACTTGACCCCAGCATCAGACATCTGCTTCCAAATGGAACACCTAAGATCTTGAGAAACTTTCTGCAAATCAGCAGCACTGCTCTTTCCATCCCAAAAAGATTCCAGAGCAAACTTGAGCTCTCTCTTGGGTCCCATCCGAGGATATCCAACGACGTGTGATGCCATTTTCCTAGTCATGCAGATGGAAACAAAGATCAAATCAACTCTCAAAAGTAAAACAAGCTTGGATATAGGTATTATAGATTCTCTTCTACATAATAAAGTAGCTATCATTATGATAAGCCAGGCAGTTCAAGCTTGGCATGCCAATAAGTGAATAAGATTGTCTGGGATATCATATCCTAATTGAAAAAAGTCTAGTTTTAAATGCTAGAAATTCCATAGCAACAGACAATACCAGAAAAAGACATTTTTTAAACAGAAGCAGAAAAATAAGAAAAAATGCCATAAAAAACAAAAGATGTACCACATTTAAATAAGGATTGACAGTTTCCCGGAATATAGAAGTTGGCTTCAAAGAGTTAGGTAACAAAATGGAGATGAAGCTGAGCCTTTGGTTCAAAATACTCAAGGAAATAAGCAAAGCGAGGTTCTTCTACGAGTAAGAAAAGAAAACAGCAACTATCCATGGTTTGATCAAATCAAAAACATCCAATAAGTTACCTCCATTAAAGAAATCACAAGAAGTAAAGCTCGGTAGATCAAATCAAGCACAGTAGTGAAACCTGACGGCAATCTCTGATGCCAAATCCTTTTCAAATCCGAGGATTAGGTACAAAAGTTATGAATCGAGATGACGAAGGCTGGGATGTAGTTGGATATGTTCCAAATAATAGATCAAACTGCACAGCCCAGTGAACAAAACGGATCCTCTAATCTATTAGGTCCATGAAGTTAACTGAACGTCAAGTAAAGTTGAGGAACAGGGTCCTAACAGTTAGATCTGTAGCTGTGAAAGCAACTCTAAATCGTACTCACTGCCATAGCTACAGGTTAAAGAACCTAGATCTATAACCATAAGATAGAATTATCGCATCAAACCCACCAGAAAGATCCAAATCTCCAAAGCAATTTAGCACAATTAACCGCATGAGCGAAGTTTCCAATTCACTTGTCTCCAGCCAAAAGACAATTTGCAAGCAAACAAAAAAAAATTACATAAAAATAAAAAATTAAATAAAGAAAAGAAATAAAGCACTTATAAAATAAGAATCCAGATCTATACTAAAATTTCACATATCAACACAAAATCACATCGATTTACACCAAAAACACAATTTTTACTTGAACCTACTTAGTCGAAACGGAAAGGCCAAAAGAAAAGCACAGACAGTATTAGATCAACAAGTTAGCACACTAACGCCCAAAAAAATTGGGAGAAAAAACAAGTAAAGATCAGATCCAGCAAGATACAAGCTCCTCGGAGAGAAAAAGAACAACTTTTTTTAATCGGAGAAAAAACTAGCCAAAAAAGATTAAAAATTAAGAAACGCAGCAAAGAACAGAAATAGATAGCAAACTCACAACAAAGAAATTCAGAAAAAGAATCATAAAAGAAGTCAAGTTCATCAAAGTGAACCGAGATCCGATCCCTTCACACACGCAACCGACAGAAAGAGAGAACGAGAGAGAGCACAGCCCGAGAGAGAGAGGAGTGGAGAGCGCGGGAAGAGGGCGTACCTTCGGTGGAGAAGAAGCGGTCTCGACGAGTAGGATGAGAAGACGAGAAGAGAAGAGAGCGGCCAGAGGAACGTCCGGAGGACGCAAAATGAGGAGTTTTGGGGCATTTATAGATAGAGAAAAGCAAGTACAGATCAAAGAATTCGGTGAATCTAACGAAATTAGGGTTTCTGTATTTGCTTTTAATCGACAAATACAAATATGAACATTAATTAGTTGCAAAAATTTAAGTCTACATTTATTTTAAACGAATGCAAATACAAATCGAATATTAAAAGAACTGAGAGAGCACAGATATAGATTGGATGGTTAAATTTTATAATTATAATCAATAAAAATAAATAAAGTTATTAATCTAATCATTTATTATTTAAAAAACTCATATCATAAATGCTATATAATACCTAGGTCCTGTTTGGCTAAATTTTTAAAACTCATAATAAAATAATATTTTAAAATATAATAATATTTGTATCACAAAAATATAACATAATTTATTATAATAATATTTTAATAATAAAATAATATTATATTATATTATATTCTAATTTATTATTAAATTAGATTTAACCAATATGTTATATTACATTATAGATTATTATAATAATAATAATAATATATTATAATATTATGATATATTATATGATAATAATATTATATAATATAATAATTTTATTATAAAATATTATATAATATTATATTATATTATTTTTCATTATATAATACTATATAATATTTTTTATTATTATTTTATCATACCAAAAATATCTTTTTTATTTTAGTTATCAATATATGTTAAAATTTCAAAATACTCTATAAATATTGTTACCAAATAGCAAATAGCTTTTTATAAAAACTCTACTTCCAAAAATTTTACTTTTTAAAAATTTCACTTCTAAAAACTTTAAAAGCTCTATTAGCAACAGTAATTCCAAACAAAATCTTGATAAAATCATAAATAGAATAAATATTTAAATATAGATCAGATAATAATTTTTAAATCTATATTTTTTTTAATAAATATAGATATAAATATGAGTATTAGTAGAATGCTTAAATCTATATCCATATTCAAATAAATTTAAATACAAAGATATACATAAAAAGATGTTTTTGATCTACTTTTTCACCTAAATAAAATATTTATTTTCTCAATTACTTAGGTTAAAAAAATTAAGTATAATAAATTATTTGACACGATCAAGTTTACTATTGATGGAAATTAGTGCTTCCATGGAGAATACTCCTCAATTCATTGTTGTTAGAGTCTGGAACACATATGAGTTGTTTTACTTAGAAACTTGATTTTTTTTTTTTTTTTTTTTTTTGTTGTATAAATCAGGTGAAGCATAAAGACAATTAGAAAGTGCAAGCTTGGAGGAAGTTAGAAAAGGTGGGTGAAGGGGGGCGGTGGATGGCTCCCATCTTGGCATTGACTTGGGAAAAGGTTTAGGTCCGATGCACATTCAACTAACAAGTCATCCAGTAGAATACTGGACCATTGGATCTTTGTCGTGAACCATGTTTGCACAAGCTTCAATGCAGTATTTGGATGCTCCTAGTATCACCATTATTATTTGGTGCAACATCGTTATTATTATATTTTCAAAAACTATTATTATACAATCTATTAATTTATAAATTATTTTTATATTTTAATGTAAATAATATAATTTTTTCATCAGTAATTTTCATGTCTCAAACAATATCATAATCGCAAACTAAGTTGTTCTTGACTCGGGTGGTGATATAAATATTTGACTTAGTTCACCTAGATACAAAATGACAACAAATATTCTCTAATATTTCTCAATATCCATGTTACAAGTACAATATCCTAAATAAATTTCATAATGAGTATTACGGTGGTATCATGGATGCCTCGAATTCATATCCGGAATATAGATTTGAGGATGGTTGAACTATACTATGCTGAGAAGAGCTATACTACGCTGAGAAGAGCTATACTATCCTGCTGAGCTGAGCTATCCTGAGCCACATGTTGAACTGAGCTATCCTAACTATATACTGAGCTGAGTTATCTGGAGATATGTACTGAAAAGAGCTATCTATACTGATATGAGTTATCCTGATATGAGCTAAGTTATCTTGAGCTATATGTTAAGCTGAACTATCCTTCTATACTTAGCCAACTTCATGTCATGGCAGCCATCCACACCATGCAAAAAAGATCAAAAATAATAAATATGCTCACATGAGAGCATATAGAGGCTAAAATCTCTCCACACTCTGAGCTCCTGATTAACAGCCTATACAATTAATAGGTGGGACCCTTATGTACCATGAGGTGACACTACTCATCCAACTCAAGAAGGTCAAAAGATCAAGCACGATCTTCGAAGATATTCAATGAGGATACTCAAATTCTCCATTCAATATATTGTCAGTAACGGCCTCCTTACTCAACGGGAGCGATTAAGGATTGGATTATCTCATCCACAATGGCAAGCTTAACGGCTCTGCAATCTCGAGATCTCACAATCTTCATACAACTATGTGACCAGCTGTTTGACAATTTTCTATATAAGCAACTAAAACCTCGAAAATCAGGATAAGTCAATCAATCTTTCCCAGAAAATTTGTTGCTATTTATATTGTTCTCTGAATCTGACTTGAGTATCGGAGGATCTTTGCTGGAATGAAAATCTTCCATTAGAAATTATTTTACAGGTCACTCCAACACCAGCATCCTTATGCAAGGCTCAACCACCTTCTCTCCGACTTCGATCGAATAGAGCAGCAACAGAAAGCATAATATGCACAATGATAATGGCTTGCGGGAATGTGTGGGTAATATATATTATTTATATTTTTACCCAATTGTCATTATGAAACTTTTTTCCGCTGCCATTACAAAGAGGTGACGATCAGATTAGGATCATACAGAGCAAAGGTTCTGACGGTGGAGGTGGATCATCGCTCCAAAAGAAGAGGAGTAATTTTGACATTTGGATTCATAAGCTGCCGAAGATTTATTTTATAGCAGCATTAATGCAGGATGTGGTCTATAGTTTGTAGAATATGTTCAATGTACAATTTATGACACAGGCTAATATTTATTTTCATTTGATTAATTTTATCCACTTACACTAAGATATGTGAAGGCATTTAATAATAATTATTTCTTGATACGATGCTCAGCGGTTATTTGCTTATCAACTTAGCCACACTGGTGTTAGAAAGTTGTTTGCTTTTTTTTTTTTTTCTTTTTTGCTAAAAGAGAATGGGAGTTGGAGGGATATGACCCGGTGCATTTACCTCCCTTGAGCATGACTATAGGGCCCAAATCTCTACTGAAAAATATTTGATTCGGGATTGAGTTTGAGTGAATAGGTGGCTCTCTTCACACCATATAGGCAAATTCAATAGATGAGTACATCATTCTAGTATCATCAAAAACCAACGGATCAGATGTTATTTTCAGACATCGTGTCTGGACCATCAAGATATGCTCCATTCGTATCATTAGCATACGTGGATGTAACATTCTCTGATGTTACTATTGTGATCTATAACCGGACACATGTTGATGCGATCTTATATGAACAGGCTTGGGCAAGTGGTCTACAATGCAAGAGGAATGAAGAGGAAGACATCATGCTCAGCAGATCATGCTTTTTCTGACAATTTAAGCAAGCTGGTTTCTCCAATACTTCTACCCTCCTAATATAAAAGCATGACATCATGGTTGTGGCACCCAAGCAAAAATTGAGAAAACCACAATCCATATCCATTTGAGTAAAGTTCGAAAGCTATCAAACATTTATTTTACAGATTTACCAGGTTTTTTGAGTGAAATCAGGTAAATAGTGATCCAAGCACAAATCATGGTAACCATGTATAAGCTGATTATCTAATTATATCATAAATATATTGTGCAAGAAAATAAAACAATTAACATGTCCACATGATCAACAAGACATGTCACATAAGATTTGATGGACAATCACATTTAAATTATACTCTATAAACATGCTAAATCATTTTTATCCTGTTTGTATTGAGCCTTATGCGACTTAATTACTTTAAAAATCTTAAATTTTTTAAAAATTTTTATTTTTATCCTAAACTTTGATCCGTTGTAATTAGGTCATCAAACTTTTTGAATATTACAATTTCTTCCTAACTGCTACTTCGATTTAACGGTCATGAAGAAAATGATCACTTGTTATCATGTGACATATAGTGAAAACTGACGTAGAACATTTGTAAACTCTTTCATCCTCTTTTTCCTCTTCTAGCTAGGATTTCTATTTCTTACTTCATCCTTTCCTCTTTATTATTATCTCTAAAATTCTACCACCACCTAAATCACAATCGGTCTCTACCTCTACCATCATTAAATCCAAAGCCTCTGCTATGACCACCACCGCCAACAAGACCACCTCCACCACTATCATTAAGTCCACCACTGCGCCTTTATGATTTTTGAGAAGTAAACCATTTTCGTAGAATATATGCCCCAAAAGAAAATTCTTTTACACAATAGCCCATTAAAGTTATAGAACTCTTTCAACCATGCAAAGCCCACGTGCTTATCTCCTTCCTAAACATCTAGAAGAGGAGATGCAAATAGTACAAATTTTGAAGGGGATAGTGGTGGATGAGGAAAATGAGAAGAAATCCTAGCTAGAAAAGGAGAAAAAAAAAAGGAAAGAAAGAGCAAACCCTAAATAGAAAAAGGAGAAGAATTTTAAACCCCAACTAGAAAAAGAGGAGCATAAAGGAGTTTAAACCCTAGTTAGAAAATAAAAAAAAAAAAAGAGAAGAACCAGCTTAATATTCTACATCAGCTAATTCTATAGCACATCAGTTTTCACTAAATATTGTGACAGCACATCAGCTAACTTGATTGTAACAAATTGAAATTCAGAATAAAAATGAAAATCTTCAAAAAATTTTAAAATTTTAAAATAATTAAGCTAGCCTCATGCTCATTGATATGTCATCATCATAACACAACTGCTCAACAAACTTTGAGATCGTGGAACTGGAAACTGATTTGGAATTTGTTAGCTACTTGGCGGTTACCGGACAAGTGGGGCATCTTTTTTTTTTTTTCTTTTTTTTTCTTTTTTGGGGGCCATCTCATGACCGATGCCACAATTTCGATCAATGATTTTATTACATTGCATATTGCATAGCTGCATATGACTAATTCACTGAAAAAAGGTCGGTTCTTTGGTGGCCAAATTTTTGGAAAGCAGTGAGGAATCTGATGATGCACTTTGAACTGGACCTGAGCTGATGTCCTCCTCCAGTTTCGTAAAAACATAATGGAGTTTAGCTTGAAGCTAGTTTAAAGACTCATGGTTAGTTTCATACAAGTCTAAATAAACCAGCATAATCAAACTCTGCTCAGCAAGGTTCAAATTTGCTGGTGTGTCTGCAATGAGTAGTATATATTATACATTACATTAATAATTATACATGAATGAATAAATAAAAATAGGTAGATACATGCATGCGTGCATCTATTCCTACAAAGATGAAAGAAATATTTACAATAACAAAAGATGCCCATGTCTCCCAAAATAAGCATGTAAAAGATTCTTGAATCAACAATCAAAGTTCGCCAGAGCTTGATTCAAGTTAGAGTTGTCTTCTATAGACAAAGATCATAATTGTTTAAGAAGGCTGGAGCTCAAACAAACCAACACCTGTCTCCAATTTCAAGCTCAAAATAATGTTAAGCTTGATTAGACCAGTGCTTGTTCAAGCTCAGCTTTGCTGCAAAAATTCTACCCTCAACAACACCAGCATAATTTATTGTTATCAGCCATAACAGAATACAAATAGGGCAACTGCATCACTGGTCCATCCTTTGATTAGGTCCTTTCGAAAAATGAAATGCTATTGTTCTTATGATCACATTACATGTCATAATAAAAGTTTAATAAAATATCTGGAAAATAATAATGGTCCCCAATAAAATCTCTATTAGAGGAGACGCATGACTGCTTTGACATCATAACAAACATTACTCATATCCATGATCTAATTCTATATATACCTAAAAATAGTATAATGAAAACAAGCCCCTCTCGGTCTCTCCTCATCCTTTGTACTTAAAAAGCCTCCTTTCCCTCAAACATCAACTCCAATGTATGTGTGTTCCTAAACAAGGTACTTCCAGTGAGGAAATGCACATACAATATAGCATAGGATACAGTGGGGAACAAAAAGCTTAAATCCAAATGCATTTCCTATTTTCAGAATATATCCACAACTACAAATTTTCTCCCATTTAGTTCGCACTTTTGAACTCGATTGTATTTCAATGACATAATTACAAGCAGCTCTTGTACAACAAAACAATAAAACCACCAATTTCTTCATCATCGGAAAGCAATATTCAAAGTTGTACAGCTCAAGGAGACTAAGAGACCATCTCATAGAACATTTGCAGTCCCAAGCCAAGGTTAATGTATAAATTGCTCATGTTTCCTTGGATGGAAAGCTCTGTTGAATATTCTGCTGCCACTGAATCACCTGATGGCTCCCAGTAGATTTGCACCACCAAGCTTAGCTCCATCCAATTTCTGTTTTGCATGATAAAACATAATGACAATGAATAAATCATATGTCAAATCATCCTGTAATGCAATGGGGGTCACTGCTGTTTTCCAACATTGGAACCTAATCAAGTTCATTCGTCTATTTTTTCTATCTTCCCCCCTTCTCTCACTCATAATTGAAGGCAGAATAGAACAAGAATAATTCATTTATCTTTCCTCCCCTCTCAATGGTTGGACTCTATTTATGGGACAAATTTTGATGGTAAATTTCAAGAAACTATGGCTACAATTAATTGAAAGCCACCACCGTTTATCTTCTTCTATTTATTGATATTATTATTGGCGACTAACATTACATGAAAAACAATGAGAAAAAATTCAGAATACACGACATACAAGATGGATAATTTCAACTGTGACATGTATAAAAGCAACAGCAACATGGAAAAGAGAATGCTGGGGAGAATGTGGGGTGTTATGAGATTACGGACAACACAAGCTTGTTACAGAGAGAAACCTATTGAAAATAAGCTGGTGAACTGCCTGCTATTGAATGGATTAAAGATCTAAGATCCAAGTAAAAAAAGAAGCTTAGACGTTTAAAGTTCAGGAAGGATGGATGGCACTGGATAACTTGGACGAAGATTCAGAATCAAGAACTACAAAGATATGCATTAAAAGAAGGTGATCGTATCCAACAACGAAAAGATAGTTTGTCACCAGTTAATTAGTATATATGCTTATTGTTATCTCGTAGTGTGACAAGAGAAGTATTACAATAATGATTATCTGAAAGAGGAAAATTCATCCATATAGACCTCAACAATTTAAATGACTTTTACTTTTTCAAGCCACTCCATGATGCTATGCTAGGATACTGAGCATAGAATAACAAAATTGGAAGTAAAACAAGGCTATCACCACAAGCATGTTTGTTAAAGAATGTGAACCAAAAGAGAGATGATAAAACCAGCATGCTTCATGCCATGGGATGCGCATTATGGATCAAGGAATAGACCACGTACATTTCAAAATGTTTCCAACCAGCTCTTGACCTAACATCAACCCTCTAAATGGAACTCATAATATGTGGCCGAGGTAACTTTAGGCAGGATATGAGCCTGTTTCGAAACTGGAAAGACCAATTACTTGTATGGTCCTTACCATCTTGTGCAGTTCAAGATCATGGAAGTAGGAAGGAACCTTAATGTTCTCCTAGACTTGGAAAAAGTTTAAAATGAGAGAACATGACAGAATTTGGTATTTTGGTCATAGTTATATTGAATAAGATTAAATAACCCTGTATGTACCAAAAAGGTGCATTACATATGAAACTAATCACTGCATACTGAATTATGTATGTTTTCCAAATCAATATTATCATGCATAATTTTCTTTGTTGCTAAATGAGAGAATGGAAAATTGGGGGAAGCAACAGAAATGGTACAAGATCCTTAGACAATGGATGTAATTGGCAAATCTAGTGATATGTGCAAGGATTTGTGATGCTGAGATGAGAGAATTAAGCTACACCAGAGTTATCATTAAACAAATGCCTCATTACCTTTTTTTTTTTTTGTGGAAGAAGAGGACTAAATATGTTCAGTTGCTTGTGAGAGAATATCAGTAGTTATCTTTGACTAAAAGAAATGCATAATAAAGTGCAAGAAAATGATAATTTCCAAAAAGCAATGGGAAAAACAATAAAAAAAAAAAAACTCCAGAGACAAATACCACAATTAATAATGCTGGAAACTTTAATTAGAGTCATCATCATGCTGGAATCTCAATATGCTAGTTTGATGCAAAACAAGTAAGTTGACTGTCAGACTGTTAGTATTATCAAAGAAGTCCCTTGGAGTTTGTTATTTACAAGAATTGTTAATCAATAAAAAAATGAGCAAAGATTAACCGCTAAACCAAATTAATGAAGGAATTGTAGTGAACATGTCTAAACTGATTAAATAAATCAGGAATTTTGAAATCTATTTATTTAATAAGAGAATGGACAGAAACGGGCATGAAATGCAATTGAAGGTTAAAAGAGCAACTGAAGAATTAATTTGTTATATGAATTTTTTGTACAAATTAAGCGTTAAGTACAAAGAGAATTCTGGCAGCATACAAATTGGACATACGTCGGAACTTTACTAATTTAATGTATTCCACATTAGGCCGTAATAGTTCCTACATATTACCAGTAGCATAGGATCCAATGCACCAGGGAATGTAACAAGTCACGAATTTGAATTACCAGTATAGTTATTTGTTCAAAGGGAAAGACTTTAGAACATCAGCATGATTTTTTTGGCATTCAAAATATTTGCAAGAGCAAAAGATACAATTGCACTTGTTGGATAACCAAATCCTCGAGCTAATTCCAGAGGCAAGTGCTCATATCATCAGATATCTCTCTGTCAAACCTAACTTACAGATCCTAATAACTATGTGTCAAAGTGACAGTCAGTAAAACAAATCAGGTACCATATATACCATTTCAGTCCCTTACCAGATGCAGCACTGGCACAGTACCAAATCTGTGCCAGTTCATGGCATGCCGTGATGCTCGTGCATGCCAAACACTAGCGCAACACATACCACTGCCCCATGCTGGCATGAAACCAGCACGTAGTAATTCAATCCTTCCTAAAAACACAATGAACTAAATATTGGTGACTCAAAATGATCAAGCATTTAGATCAAGAATTATAACTTACCGTATCACGTAAATCAACATCCCGCAAGTAAGCCCGTTGAAGATTTGCACCCTGCAAATTTGCACCATTCAGCTTTGCACCCTACAAGACAGATGAAGGTTGAAACATCAACTAATTTTTCATTAGAATCTAAACTACAGATAAATATTAATCGTTTCGACGATATTTTGTTCTGATTGGTAGGCTTTCAAATTAGCAAAGATTCTCTTTTAGGTAAACAAATAAGTTTCAAAGTCAATGTCTTCCCTTAAAACGTCATGAAACAGTACTTAACAAATAAAGAAGATCATACTGGTAGAAACTAAAGGGCAGGGAGATGAAACAACATGACAATGCACTGAGAACAACAAACACAGGCTAAAGCCTAAAGGAGCATGTTTTGTCAGAAGATGAAGAACACTAGCATTTGAATTTATTAATTAGACCAAGGGAGCTGTAGTGGAGGCTTTTGCAAAATGGGCAAAGTTCGTCATGGAATTTAGGCTTAAGAAACGGATCATAAAGATGCACTAGTAAAAGATCACTAGAAGTTCAAACTGTTTAACACCTTTAGATGTACCTCCGTGAAACATTCTCAACTGGTCGTTGTTGTTCAACACCGAGAAGATTGACTCAGGCTTTGCAGATATGCAGTTGAAGGATTCCCAACTTGCAATCCAAGGATCATATACAACTTGCTCAAGGAGGAAATGTTGTTTAGGCAAACTAGGAAAAATTGTATAGGCAAAATTGAATTGAATCAAGGCCCCATTCAAAATATATGCTGCTGCTTTTATGAATCTACCCCTTCATTTATCCCAATCATCTACATTCTTGGTCAATAATAGCTTTTCCAAATCTTAGGCTGAATTTCCATAAAGGATACCTAAGCCTCCCCCACCTCTTTTGTGACCCTTCAGTACAAGTCCGAGTTGTTATCCTTAGTGGGGCCCCTTCAAACTTTTCTGCTCGTATTGATCCAGACCATACGATCTAAGTATGTTAAATTGATTCAACCCCAACACTAATGCACAACATACATTATTGCAAAAAAATAAGTTCTCCACATATCATGGTTTGCTTATATATATATATCATGTGTTTCATTATGTTGCACAACATTTCCTCTCCTTGTGATGTGCTCAATGTACATATTAATTTTAAGGAAATGCAGATGTGATCAGATAAAGAACCCATCAGAAAATGTAACATCTGCCCGATACACAGGAAAAATTCAGCCTAGAATGCTGAGAAAGTCAATGAAAAGAATTCTAATATAAAAAGAGTATAAAAAATTAGGTTCTTTAGAAGAATAATCTTGGTCACCACTCACCAATCATCTCCTTGTGTACATGAACTAGACATTTGGCAAAATAAAAATTTTTACCTTTAGATTGGCTCCTTCCAGATTAGCTCCTTGAAGATTGGCATCCGTAAGCTTTGCACCCTGAAGAATTTCAACCATCAGATCATCACATTTTTTGACAAACTCAAAGTCAACACACCATGAAAATTCATAAAGTGCAGATGCTGATAAATATGCAGTGGCAGATAATGACCATTTAATTTGAGAGCATACTTTGGATTATCAAGGACTCATTTTGTGCTGAACTTTTATGAAGAATCTTCATGTCAAGACACGTGTCTAGGATACAGTTATTACCTAGATTAAATTAGCTTGAACTTAGAGGTATATGCTTCATCAGATGATTACATGGATATAACTTAGTCTTTAAATTCATTTTAGTAAATTTACATGAATTTAAATGTAGCTTTCGAAATAATTTGGGAAGTGTTTTAGGAATGTTTAAGTTACAATGCTTTTAGTGGTCAAATGACACTCGAGAGATGTTATTTTACCTTTTGGTTTGTTTAACTTGTTTTAAAATGGTTAGCACTTAGCACTTGGGATCATGGTTCACTGTTCGAACCATACCATTCAGTACTAGGCATACCATACAATACCATACCAACAGCAAATTGATACTCAGTAGGAGGTGTACTGAGCAAATTAACTTGTATTCACTGGTAGAATGGTGCCAAGTATGGGTAATGACCAAACCATGCTTGGGATTGTTTCAAATTTAAGATAATGATTTAAATTTTAAAGAATATTAAGAGTTCAATCTTTGTAAAAAGCCTATCCACACAAGGTTTGTGCATAGATAATTCTGGTTATTGAAA
This sequence comes from Elaeis guineensis, assembly GCF_000442705.2. Lineage (NCBI taxonomy): Eukaryota > Viridiplantae > Streptophyta > Magnoliopsida > Arecales > Arecaceae > Elaeis > Elaeis guineensis. Next base: position 2,906,104 of record NC_025995.2, read on the forward strand.
TATATTATTCATCAGTTTAGTTTTCTTGCATTGTTGAGACCATTAGTCCAGTTGGTCAGACTCGAAGAAACCATTTACTTGATAGTATAACCTCTTTGAGGTCTTGTTCCAGATAAGGTGAGGCATTGATTCCTGTCTAAAGAAAAGTTTGCATTTATAACTATTTTTTAGCTATCCCATTGCGTCTTCTTTAGCCATCTTTTCTCCCAATGACATAATCAAAAAAATAAAATGAAATGCATTTTTTCCTTCTTTCATCCACCGACTTGTCTGCAATATTTTATGGTTATTTTTGGTGTTAGAGCATCTCGTTTCCATTGTGTCGTACCATAGGCAAGATCACAAGATGAATTTATGATAAATCATCATTTGCTGATATTTTCATTCAGGTCTCACAAGCCTGTGATTTCAAGGAGTTTCATTAAGAGATCAAATTACAGTCCACATGCTGCATCTCATTATTGTCAGGTCAGTGATTCTCACATAAGTATCCACTTTAAGGAATATGATTGATATCATAGTAGAGTTTGGGGTTCCTACCATTTCAAATTGTCACCAATGAAGATCTGAAAGTAGGATCAATTGTTCAAAGCATGTTTGTTATTCATGAAGTTTTGTCCGTAAAAAAAATTGTTAAAGTTGATTTAGGGAAGAAAATATGGTTATGTCGTTACATCTCTTGGTAATCTCCAAGAGATTTTAATGCTCTGATCAAAAGTGATGTTCCAATTGAATGTCCAATTAAAAGACATTTTTTCATATGCCAAAAATTATCCTAAAATGTAATTTTGTTGGTTCTATGATTGGAAGCATGTATTACGAATCACAATAAGACAAGGATAAACTCACTTCCAGCTGCAATAAAAAAGAGATAAAAAAGGAAAACTTGATTTAAAAAGGAGCCAGTGTAATAAGAAATAAATAAACATTGAATTGTTTCCATTCATGAATGGAAATGGTTTTCCTTTATCATCACTGGCAGCTAAACATCAAACCAACAGCTAACGTGAAGACTGCATGTTGTGCAGTAAAATACAAGAGATCTTACAGAATGAAAAGGAATGATGTCTGACCATTTTGGGTTATTATGGATTCTTTCCATCAACAATTTGAAATACAGTCTAAACCAAAAAGACTGTGACATGTCCATTTCTTACAAACATTACAGATGCTTTAGAATGCCTTAGCAGAATGGTACCTCAGCTGAATGAAATTTTACTGCATTTTGATTGAATTACTAAGCCATGAATTGTTTTTCCAGGGCATTCATCTTTGCTATGTACCAGGTTTAATCATATATAAGTCAACTGTTCACATAATTTCAACTTTCAAGACTTAAGCCCTTCATAAAAGCCCACAGTAACGGAGTCTATAGAACATCAAATAATGTCAGTTAGTGAACAATATTCTTCTTCGGAAGTGTTCTGCAGTATTGGCAAGAGTTCATCAATTTAGTCAGTAAAGATTCAAAACGTCTATTTTTCAGTCTAGTGCCATCAAAGACTTGTCAAAGAAAGGTGCAATTATGCCTTAAATTATCTTCCTTCTACATTACTTATCTTTTATTCCACAATAATAAGAAAACATCTACTTATTTCCATGTTATATGAAATCTCTTATGTTGTTCTAGATCATATTTCCGTAGCAGATTTTTCAATGTTATGAAGGAAGAGACAACTAAAAAAACAAAACATAATAACCAAGTCTACATGCCCCAATAAAATCATACTCTACTGGCAGCAGGGCTGCCAGTGAGCCAAGCTGGACCAAGCCAATCCAAAATTTCAATAGGCCTGACCATAGCCCCAGACCAAAGTATCAAGACACATGTTGACCCAATAGCAGCCCAAACTGTTACAGAGACAAGAAATTGAAGAAGCAATTAAATAATACAAAGAGATGTACTGACCTGCAAATGTGCCGTACGAAGGTCTGCTTCACAGAAGCTACAGTTTATCAAGTCTGCATCTGCAGAATCATCAAACGTTTAGCTCATATGCTCCTCCATACTTACAAGGTTCAGCAAGTTCTATGTAAAAATAATCGTAGCAAAGTTGGTTTCCAAGAAAACATCTCACAATTAGAAAATAGCTTACTTTGGGTCTTTCAATATATGTTAAACAAACTAGATTGTAGAATATGTGCCAGAAGTAGGCAAGCATTTATTCCTTTTTCAACGTCCTCTAGCAGCTGGTTTAGGCAGTTTTTACAGATAGCACTTTTTGGAGATGTCAAAAGTTAAAAATAGTCATATACTAGAAAACAAAATAAAGAGCAGGGAGTTACAGATACTAAAATGGTTGTTTTGCCAATTTCACCAAAGATATGTTGGTCTTTAGAGCATAACCACTGTAAGGTTATGAGAATGGAGGTAATGGACCTTATACAATCAAATACAAGCAATAGACCCAACATGATATATGGGTAATAAACAAGCAATATTAGCAAAAAGACAAAATAAATACTTAGGAAAATAATCAAAGATGACAAATAACCTACCTTGCAGATTTGCACTCTGAAGATTAGCTTTATCCAATACAACTGCACGAAGATTTGCCCCAATAAACTCGCATCTGTACAAGGAAGAACAAGTTCTTTTCAACATAAAAGATGGATAATTTTGATCCAACATAATTTTATATGCAGTCTTGCTTCTTTCAGTAAACTAGCCTCTCACATTCCCAACCACCACCCTAGAATCTTCTCTCTTCTACCCCAGGTGGTGGAAGCTGTAGATATGAACCTTAAGACCCTGACAAGCACTAGAGGTATAACATGAACCAAATTGTTACCTGTGTGCCCCACTATTTCTAAATGTATCACCAAGAATAGAAGGGACATTAATCTGGATTGTTTGCGTTGGACAACAGTGCCATCCATATTTCTGATAAATAGCCCAAAAAAAGTTTTTTTTGCATGTGAATAAGCATAAATGTACCATATGCACCAAATTACTGACAAAATACAACTGAATCCCAATTTTCCAGTTGCAAGAAATAAGAACTACAATCAATCTTGTGCATGTCACTTGGAGCATATTAGTAGAGCATTGGTGCCTCTTGGCATGATCTTAGACTCAATCACTTGATACAAGGAAAACCGTATCTCTGCAACATGCACGGAACAGGCAAATTGGAAGCGAATGAAGCCCTCATTTTCTTATATATATCTTTACATCGGTGGTCTGCCGTATATCAACACCATATAAAGCCTAACAATGATATTTCTAGGTAGCAACTAAGTCATTTGCAAACATTTTCCTTTTCTCATGCCATTGCATAATTTTTTCATGAAGCAATGCCTAATAACAATCAATAGATAGTTCCAGGACTAGAGTATTTTGAAATTAATCAATTCACCAACAAAAGCATAGACAAGAGCAATTGAATCATAAGCCAATGAATCAGGTTGAGAAACCACAAATAACCCAAAAAAGAGACAATAAAATAATAAAAATAATTGCAGTAGGACACAAATTCTCATCTATAGCATGTTTATATGGTTCATGGATATGGAGTAATCTTCTTCTTAAACATCAATGATTGAAAGTCCTCAAAAATAGTGGACGGACTTGGTGACAACAAGATACCTACAAGTTGCTACGTAAGCTAGTTTTGGGATGTGACTGAGTAAATATGAGCCACAAACTTTAAAATTAATATCCATCTGCTTCGTTTGTCTGTGAAAAAGTTTAATGATTGGAGAACATGCCAATGTCAACAAAGAAGCATTGCTGTTTTACCTGAAAACTATGCTAAAGTGAGAGACAATTTCACTTGTTTACTCTTCTAGGAAACTCTTGGAAGACACAACAGCAAGTACCAGGAAATGACTACAGATTAGAAGCTCACTCAACACTGATATCAGCTCTGAGGTTAAGAGACTAGTTAATAATGAAGAGAAGAGAATGAGTATGGTCACTTGGATGTACCGAGAATGTGCAGGAGAGTCACATAATGGATAGTTTGAGCACTGACAGTAAGATTCACTACATGAACTAATGAACAAAGATAAGTGGTGAGATCATGAGTTCAACAGGAATGACCAAGAGGAGAGATCCTAAAGAGGGACATCATCAGTGGGATGAAGTTCAAAGAAGCTACATTAGGGGTGTCAAAAATGAGCCAATGGTTGGAATACGGTGCACCATGTGATAGCAGTATCTCATAGAGAGAGGCTTTGAGCCACATAAATAAGCAGAGTGGCCCAAAGTCTTTTGATCTCAAACTAACACCAAAGATGCTATTTCTTATAAAAGCAACAGAGTATTATTATATAATTGACATTGAGCAGATGACTATATTTACTTACACTGCCCATCATAAAGTATAGATGTAATAAGTCAACCATGAAGAGCAACCACGAAACCACAAACATTTTCATCTTATACCCAACAGTCAAGTCCTCAGACTAATCAATGTCCTCTGCCATGGTAAAATCATGGTAATCATACAAGCTTTGAAGGATGCCACCAAGTTAACAAAGCATTTCTTGAGTATGAAGACCTACTTCCAATTGATGGGTAACTTCATGCAAGAATGTAAACAAGGTCACAAGCATGAGTCTCTAATAATATTGGTGTTGCTTGGCTAAGCAGACTTCCTGCTCTAGATTTGGAACAGCCACTTAATAGCGCATGGCTTCTAAACAAGCAGGAATAGTTGCAGTAGAGCATCAAACTGTTGCGAGTAAACTAAATCTAAAAAGCAAGGTAATGCAAAGGAAGATGCCTCATAGCTAGATAAGACATGCTTAGTAATTTGAGGATCAACAGTGAGTAAAACGAAGAAGGAACTGGACAGGACTTTCAGGGGAACATAAAGCCAATAAACCAATATGAAGAAATATCTCCATGATGGAATGAACTGGATATATACTGATTGAAAATATATCATGGCACTTGCACTAAGATATTAAGATGTCAGGCAAAAGACATTAGAAAAAAAAACTCATGCTCATACTCATGTTGAAAGAACATGCCAAACAACTAAAGGCAAGAGATTAGATACACACAATGTGGAGAAAAAAGAGCCATGTACATCTGAAGTGCAAAAATGCACATGAACAGGTAAATATCCACAAGCAAGTAGGTAAGTCTGTTTCCAGCAGATAGTCATACTTAATGAATAAACTGTCCTGTGGTGTTCCCTGTTCAATTTTTTTTTATCAATTTTTGGGTCAATAAACATGATGGACTACTTCTGTTCGTTATCAAAAGTTGAATGTTAACAAGATTTATGCTCCATATCAGGAAGCTCAGTTATACAAAACTAAACATAAAATAAATATATTGGCAATTTGTTGACAAAGTATCTTACTCACGCAAATTTGCCTCTTGAAAAATCGAACCTTCTGCTTGCACATCCTATTTAGAAGATAAAAGAAGCCACATTAACATATACTAATGTATGATACATGGAAGCAGATAAAATTATTTGCTAGAAACAAGTAGTTCGATTGTCTTTATTCAACCACAAACATAAGATGGAAAATAGCTATCCAGAAACAGGAATTGTTCTGAGTTAATTATAACTAGAAAGGTATGAAGGCAGTGAAACAACATAGTTTAGTACAATTTCAGACAGCAAGAGGAATTCCCACAGAAGGCAAAGGCATTTGACCCACAAACCAGGCTATAAAGTGAGACGTCATTTTGTGGCAAAACCAGTATGTAAACAACGCACCCCCAATTTGGCTTTCTGGAGATTTGCATTTGAAAAGTTGGTTTTTTGGATACATGCAAAACTGAAGTCAACAAATGATAGGTCCTGCAAAGCACCAAAACAAAGAGTCTCATGTACTTAAATATTGCTGCCTTTCAGAAGGGAACAAAAGAAAAGCTTAATTAAACAATAAGCAATAAGAAATCATAAAAGCAGGTAAAAGGCACTATTCTTGTTTTGCTACCATTGTATAAAGACCATCAGAGCTAAAAATGAAAAAGCAACTGCAGCTTTCAAAAAATATATTATACATCTGGCTGCAAGAATTTGCACTCATTCAGATAGATAATGCCAAGCATGAATTGAAGAATTTGAGGAATGGACACCGACTGCCAGATATTTGTCAAACATCACGCAAGTAAACATCACAATATCCAAAGTTGTTTTTCATCTTTGTTCAGAAAAGTATCAAAACATTTTATCATATCAGGAAAAGGTATATCACAAATTGAAGAGTGCCTAGATCCCTATGAAGGGCAAAATGAAGGTAAAAACGTAACTATTTAACTTAACAGTCTAAAGGTACATCAGCCACCTGCTCGACAGTTTTAATCTTCACAGATCAAGCACAAAGTGTGAAGTCCTGATTGTCATTTTAAATATCTATTGAAAGTACTAGCATTTGTGCTGGTGATTGTCATGCAAATGCTTAACAACTGAGTACCAACATTCTATGTACATGCAGATGCAGTGACATCACCAAGTAAGTCACTATATGAAATTGACTAAAATTTGGATGATAACATCATGCTTCTAAGCATTTTTAGAGCCTTCAAGATTAACAAGATCAAATGAAAGCAGCAATGGAAGCAATGAGCAGGCACATACATTCCACAAAGTTGAATAATTATGTAACTAATGTTCATTGAGAGCTTACTAGTTTAGAAAGATTAAGACCGGAAAGATTCACGCCTCGAAATCTCACTCTCTCAGACTGAATGCATTTGATGATCTCTGTACGTGTTAATTCAGGTCCTGAGCCATCTTCATCCTTTTTCTTATTCAAATATGTGTTTATATGGTCAACCAATCCCTGTAAAAATTTATGATAACACCTGTAAATAATCCAAGAAGACTTGTTTTAACCACTACAAGCAACAAAGAATGCTAACAACCAGAAGCCAATAACCCACTTTGTCACAAGAAATGGAGAAAAGCAGATTATTCCAGACATTTATAAAATATCAAGGAAGGAACACTGAGCATGGCCTAATCTAATTTGTTAAATTTCAATAACAAAAACTGCTATTTATTCATTTTTTTACCTTTCAGAATAGGAGGCAGAAAGTGGCAACATAATAATATAATTGGCAATTTCAAGGCACACAATTGAAACATATTAATCTTTTCCCCTGCTTTCTTAGTAGTAAGTAGTATAGTCCCGTTACGGAATATCAATGCTTGAGAAATTTTCATAAACTTATACAGCTATAATATCTTAACATCCATGCCTCCAGACCTTTAACCTACTGAAAAAATGGAGAATGTAGCTTACAAGTAGCTGATAGTATTCAGCCTCCCGCAACAGCTCTTGATATTCTGAGTCTTTGAGCATGGGAAGGACCCCATCTCTCAACCAATTCAGAATATGCCTGAAATGTTTCCCATCCCTATCAACAAATACTGTCCCCTGCAAGAATCCAGTATGATCAAAGAATAAAAGTAGGATTCAAATAATTGATAACATGATATCTAGCCTGGCAATGATTATCAATAAAACAACAAAAAAATATATTCGAGAAATTAAAACTTTAAGAAAAGACACAACAGTCGATATAATTATAAACTTACAAAGCCATTACAACTCATCAAACCATTTAAAGATTGATGTTTGCCACCTTTTTTAAGCAAATCAAGAAAGTCCTGTAACACCATAATGGATGGACGGCAACAAATTAACTGAGCAATAACAAGTCTTCATTTTGCCATCACAAGGCAGAGACATAAAACCTTACTGAAGAAAAAGGCACAGAACATACTTCCATTAGATTTCTAGACAAGAATTTCCTCCCTTAAAAGGTCTATTTAAAGGCTTAAAACCCTCACATTTTCTCACCGAAAAATCATCAAATTCGCTACCCTTATTTCCTCTTTCTTTCCTCTGGATTGCCGGTGATTTACCCTTGCTTAGCCGCCAAAAATTGGATCAAAACCCATCAAAGATTAGATAAATCTCCTTCTTAATCTTTTGTAAGTCTTAAGCTTGAGTTTTGCCAAATTTTTCCACCGAAAATCACTTGAAAATCCTTTTTTTTTTGAATCCCTTGTTTTTGTTTTTTTTTGTTCTTGGTTGCTGTTGTGGGCTGCCGCCAGTTGCCGGATCTAGCTCATCGATCGCTGCCGGACCTTCCTCTTTTGGCCACATTGTTGCCGGAGGGGTAGGACCTCTTAGTCCGGGAACAAGGGAACAAGAGCCCCCTTGTTCCATGAAAGAAAAAAGAAGAGCAGAGGACCGCACTCTTAGTCCAGGAACAAGGGAACAAGAGCCCCCTTGTTGCATGAAAGAAAAAAGAAGAGCAGAGAACCGTGGAGGACCGCACTCTTAGTCCAGGAACAAGGGAACAAGAGCCCCCTTGTTCCATGAAAGAAAAAAGAAGAGCAGAGGACCGCACTCTTAGTCCAGGAACAAGGGAACAAGAGCCCCCTTGTTCCATGAAAGAAAAAAGAAGAGCAGAGAACCGTGCGGTCCTCTGCTCCCGTGAAGGAAAAAAAGAAAAAGAAAGAAAAGACAAAAAAAGAAAAGAGAGATTTTCTCTCTCCTCCATCTCTCCTTGCTCTTAGTCTAAATCCCGCCTTTCTCTCTAGAAGTTTTGCTTTCTCTTTCTACTTTCTCTCTCTAAAATTTTCTCTCTAATCTTTCTCTCTCTTGTTTGTCTTGTTTGATCTTCTTCTCTCTTCTCAAGTCTCTTCTCTCCTAAGAGGACAATTGACCCAAAATCTGGCTCCTGTAAATTGAATTATTTTAGGTACAGGGGCTCTGACCCGTGACCGTCGGATAGTACACCGACTCCAACCCAAGTTTTATTAGATCCTTATAGATTTAGACGCCCTTAATATAATTCATCTGGGTTCTTCGGGATTTCTTAATTTGTTAAGAATTTTAAGTCATTGATAATCAATTAATTAATTACTGATGGCATTGAATAGGTGAAGTCAACCTATCTAATTGAAGCCGAATTTTGAAGAGTGACAAATAACCTAATGCTTCAAGTGTGTTTTTGAATGATCCTTTGAAATTTATAATTAGTTATTTGATTTATACTCTCCGTTTTTAGTTTAATAAATGGGTCAAGCATGTAATATTTTATTCATGAAAATAGTTTGTTTTAAATATATAATTTATTTTGAGAAATATATTTGAAAAATTTGACTGGGAAACTTGTGAAGTTATTTTTATATGTATGTTCTCAGCCTGGCTATGACATGATCCTGCCAATGGAGATTATACATTGGACCTGTCGACTTGTAATACAAGAAACTAGTTTCGACACCGAGCCATCGGTAATTAGAATAGTGGTATCTGTTATCTGACACTTTATGCAACGTGTTTCTGTTATTAGACCCATGTCACTAGGTTACGTGGCTGTAGCTTGATATTGAATTCAGTATCAGTAAATAAAGATAATTATTTTCAAAGAAATGTGTGTTATTTGAGATTTACTTCTCTCAGTCATATCATGTGATTTATTTTTCTCAACATGCTTAGACCCCACTTTGATGTGTTATGTTGCTTATTGGGCTAGTGTAGCTCATTATTCGTTTTATTTTCATTTTTTTTAGACAATGAATCATGACTACCTAGGATAAGGGCGAGTGCGCTAGATTGTTTGGAGATATTCGAATTTTCTAGATTTCTAACTTAGTTTGACTTAGTTTGGATATTTTATTTGAATGAAACATTATGATTTATATTGCATAAAGATATTTGCTATGTAAAAAGGATTTAATTGTTTTTAATTGATTTTGAGAATTAAAGACTTCTTATTATTATTTTGAAATGTTATGATGCGATTTGTAGCCTTGCATGCTTGTACGGCCCAGTCTGCAAGTATGCGGCATCTGTCATGTACTCGGTTCAGAACGTGACAAATACAGAACATTAAGGTGCATTTTCTTTTAAGATTTTGGGCTCTATCCTTTATGTGAAACATCAAGAGGAAATCACTAAAACTGTCAAGATAAGGATGCTGAATAACTCAAGAAATTAAGGCATATAATAACTACTATTGTCACGAAAATGACTTTCAATAAGTTATTCTACTAAATGTTCCATGGATCAACAAGTTCTATTAAACAAGATTTTCAAAATCGATGCTGGACACTGTTCCGATCGACTGGCGGCATGAATCGGTACAACCCCATATCGGATCGGATCGGAGAATCAACAAAAAGAGGAACGGACGAACCAAGGAGGAGGAAAAGAAAGAGAAGAAAAGAGAGGAAGAGGAAGAGAGAGAGAGAGGAGGGGAGAGAAGTAGGTTGAGGCGACGGAGATGCCGTCGGTGGCCATCGGAGGGCTGCATGGACCCTCGAAGGCTGTCGGTGGTCATCGGAGGGCTGTGTGGGCCCTCGGAGGCCACGATGGCCACCGCAGCTCCACAATGTCTGCGGGAGAAAAAAGAGGAGAGAGAGTGGGGAGGGAAAGAAAATAACCAAGGGGGGTCCAACAAAGAGGCCGTCGAAGGGCCTCCGACTGGCCGCTGTAGCCGCCAAATGGCATAAATACCACCTGCGACTCCATGGCCGTGAAATAGGAGCGATCACCCCTATTTCACGGGCTTTTTTAAAAAAACCCGACACAGAAAAGCTGGCAATGGATTTGCCAGCCCATTACCGGCTTTACTATTTCTAGATTTTTTTAAAAAATATTGAAATAGTGAAGCCAATAAATCCATTGCCGGCTTCACTGTTTCTCAATCTTTTTTAAAAAAATTGAAATAGTGAAGCCGGCAAATCCACTACCCATTTCACTATTCATCATGATTTTTAAAAAATACGACATGAGGTCGCCCTTGCTCCACGGTCGCAGCTCTATCCGCACATTTTTCACCGTTCAGTGGCCACGGCAGCCACCCATCGGTGCTGGAGATCCCTCTCCACCGCTGTCCCCACCGTCCGGTAACATCCTCCTCTCTCTCTGGATTAAAACCTCTATCGAGCGACATCGAGCGCGAACGCCTCTGCGGCCCTTCGGCAACTTCAATGGGCCAGCGCCACCCTCCGACGGTGATGTCAAGCATTTTCCTCCCCTCCTCTCTCTCTCTTCCTCTCTTTCCTTCTCTCTCTCGACGTCGGCATGTGCTGCTTTCCAATCCAAAACCATCTCGGTTCTCCATCAGTCCGATTTGACACGCCCTGAACCACCCGGTTCAGCACGGTTCTGAAAACCATGCTATTAAATGTTATATGGATCTTTCATTCTAAAAGAATAGATAAAATTATCCAGATCTTTGTGGCAACCTGCTTGGTGCCCATATCTAGATTTTGGTCCCAACATGCGATGATCATGATTCGTAAATAGGCACCAAAAATAAAAAATGAATTATCCTGACAACAGCTAGTTACTCATATCTTGTAGCATTGTGAAAACAAGAAATTTTTTACATGGCATTTTGGAGGTCTCTTATATTCTGCTCAAATAGGCCATAAAGAAGGGATAAATAATACAAAACCAATCTTCTATTCGAAAGGAAGATAATTCTAAAGTATTCCCCATAATTTTAGTGTGCAGAGATGTGAGGGAAAGAATGAAGAACTTTGACAACTCCAGATTCTGCTAGGATATAATTTTAAGTTTTTCACCAAATGAAACCTTTTCTTCTTCAGCAAATATCGTTGTATAATTTGTCAGCCTGTATTGATTCTGAAGCTGGTTTTGCGGTTCTCTTTCTTTCTCTCTCTTCTTTTTTGAATGGAGGCACATGGAAAGCTTTTTTTCTCTTGCTAATGGAACAGGTCTCTACCTTTTTTGCATTTGTATTCGTAATAATTTTCTTGAACTTACTTATGTTCATTGAATTAGCAAGGAATACAATTTACTGAAATATCAGCATTTCTATAAGAGTGCTGGGCTTGAAATTTATATTCCAGAATGCTATTACAGACATAAATATACAACAATGTAGATGTCTAGTACCATATATTAATAAAAAAGGCAAGAACTAAATGTAAGTAAACTATCTACAGACATGTGGTACCCAAAAAGTGGCAAGTTCAGAATTTCATTGAGTGTAACTCAGAAGGTTGGACAGTTTTACACCAAGCACTAACTGAATCCATAGAATGATAACATACAGAAGAGATAAAGGAGATGGAAATTATCTTGTTTCACAAAACTAAATGGTACCGTTTCAGAATCACAAGAAATAGTATGCCGGCCACTAAACATTGCTGCAAGCATGGAATCAGGATCACGCTGAGTAAGTGTATCGATTGTTGTTGCATATTTCTTCCCTCCTGTGAATGACCAAAAAACGATGTAAAACTCAGAATTTACTAGAGTCTAGTGATATACTATAGAATATGAGTAAAAAAAAACTGGGGAAAAGAAGACGGCATTAATGCAACCAACCAATTCCTACAGATTTGTACATAACATGCCCAAAAAAACAGAAAAAAAAGAAACGCAAAGAAAAGAAAAGAAACTCCATGGAGAGGAGAGAAAAAAAAAGGAAGAGAAAGTTTTTTGCACTAAAAAAATGATTTCGATCTTTTGATTGCTAAGTGCCCCATAAGCACATACATGGGTATTTGATATCACCTGAACCTACTTCACTGACATGCCGGGTCAGCTTCCACACTCCACATCCAAACAAAGGGATAACAAATAAAGCTGTGAGTAGAAAAAGCATCAAGCATTATGATTTTTGATGAATTATTATATTTGCTGTTCCTATCAAGCATAAACCATGTGAACAAGATCTGCATTAGCTTTTCAAGCCTTTTAGCTTCAACTGAGTATACAATATTTGCTGCAACCAACCTGATCCAAAACTCGGTTAGGCAAAAACAGATAAATAAAAAAAACTATAATAAGGAGCATATCAAAATCTAGGTTTGGCTCAAGCTTACCTAACCTCTTACTCAAACTAATTTCATTTATTACTTTTCTCTCAGCCCTCCAAATAATATGCACTAGATCTACTAGGCATCAAAAGCCAATGGCTTCAAAATATCAACCCCAACTCCATTACTCACTGTAGTATCTTTAACCTCATCCAACAAATTATTGTAAATTAGCTTCAAGATATCCACCTCACTATTTCATAAATGAAAGGTAGAGAAAACCCACTCTCATGGGTCGGTATTAGAATTTAGAGCCCATTAACTATTAGTGTGGAAGCCAGAGTCTGGCAGGTTGTGCCTGAAAAAATTGGACTGATCATTTAGTGGCCAATGTACCTCCCAGCTGAAGACAGTGAAAATCTTCCCAATTGCATCCTCAATCCGACCCCCCATTGCATAATCTTTTAATCTCGTCAGAATCATTCTCAACACAGTAATCAATTTCATAGTTTCCACAAAATCATTCACACTCATCAATCGTTGCCTCATGCAACCATAACTAACCTATAACCCAGAATTCCAGCCTACAAAGTTTTCCAGAAAATTTTAAAGAAAAAATAAAGAGCCAAAACAGCTTAACTTCATTCTTGTTCCATAGCCTGTATTGAAAAATCAGATTCTTAGGGTTCCTCAGCAACAACTGGTCCATTACAACCAACAAAAATCCAAAAAAGATCAAGTAAAATTTCAACTTGATTGAGGACTCAAGAAGTAGAACAGACGAATCGAAAGAATTCATATTTCTCTTCAAAATAAATGACGAACTAATAGATTCTTAGGGGTCATCTTCAACTCTATTTGTTCATTGAAACCCAAAAAAAATCCATGAAATTCACCAAAAAGGGGCAAGATTCCAACTTGGATCGGGATTATAGGAAAGCAACATACGAAACGAAGAAATTTCAAATGACACAGGGAAATTTTAAGTAAATCTGACCTATGTTGAGGAGGACCGGGGAGGGAGACCGTGGGAAGCTGGAGTTCATCGACGCCCGTCGCCTTCCCCTTTCCCTCCGTGGACCCGAAGCAACTCACAGTGACCAGCAGTCGCTTTGTAGGCGCTGGCTTACGATTCCGAAACTACCCTGCTGTTTTCATGTAAATAACGAAATTGCCCCCCCCCCCGGGGTTCGGAACCATAATATTTTACGCCAAGGGCATGTTAGCCGTTGGAACCACGACTGGCGACCAGGATGTTTCACAAAGATGACATGGATCCAAGATCAATTCTACATTAGATTAGTTTTGTAAAGTTTTTTTTTTTTTAATATATATGTATGGAAAAGAGGAAGATGCTACCAAAGGAAGGCTCCGAGGAGATTTTTTTTTCAAATATCTTTTTAATTAAAAAATATTTAGTTCACAATCAAAATTGAAATTGTTATAAATTGAAATCGAAAGTAGAATAGCTATATCTCCTGAAGTGTTTGATTCGTGACCGAAATCAGAATCAAAATGAAAATTTGAATCCTTAGAGAAAAGTGAAGATTGAGTTTTAAAAAGATTGGTCCATATTAATTCCAACCCAAAATTGGAATCGAAATAAGATTCCTCACAATCAAACAGTTGGAATAAGAGTCACTTATTCACGTTCCGATTGTAAAACCCAACTCCCCCAACCAAATATCTCTAAAAGAATGTTTGGTTCGCAACCGAAATCAAAATTAGAATGATCAAATTTTCGAGCATTTGGTTCGTGAGCGGAATCAAAATGAGAATTAAAATTTGAATCCTTAAGAAAAATATAGATTGAGTTTTAGATAGATTGGATCATTTCTATTCCATTTTAGAATCAGAATTGGAATTAAACTCATCCCAAACAAACAGTTTGGAATAGGAATCACCCATTTTCATTCTAATTTCAGACCACATTCCCCCCAACCAAACATCTGTTAAATGTTTTTGGTTTGGAATCCCCTCTTCGTTCATCCAGAGAATACGCACGCGCGCATATATATATATATATACACACACACACACACATATATATATATACATATACATACATACATACATACACATACATACATATATATATATATATATGGATATGTATGTATGAATGTATGTATGTATGTCTATATATACACACACACATATACGTGTGTGTGTACACACACATACATATACAAATATATATATACACATATACATATATATACGTATATATATACATACATATATACATACACACACACATACATACATACATACATACATATATATATACACACACACACACATATACACACACATACATACATACATACATACATATATACATCCATCCAGAATTTGGATATCCAAACACTGCCATAGAGACCTCATCTAGTAGACCTTTAGTTGCCTAGGAAGAAGGGCAACAATAAATGCTGAAGAAAAATTTTAAGAAAAGAAAGATCGAATGGAAAAGATAGAAAGAAAATTTAATAAAAATAGAAAGGCTAGTTAGGAGGGGAAGGGCTCTCTATAGGCTCGATCTAGATAATTCGTAACATATACTTTACAGTGCATGAGTCGATTGAGAGTTAGCCCAAGACACATGGCAAAATATGCTAGCAAATGCACACCCTCCTGCACGCCATGCCTCACTACATACATAAGCACAATACAGCCAACTGAGATAAGTTACTACGTATATTCAATCACCGACCTACCATCTCCAATGCCGAACTAGGCCTTAAACAACTGGACACTAATAAATATGAGTGTATTTGTATTTAAATATCTAACGTGTAATTTTTAAGAATGGGCTTTTAAAATTTGAATTTTTTCGAAGAAGACAATAATTAAAATTTCTATTAAAACTTTCACCCTTTTTAAAAAAATTAAAATTTTTCAATGTTTCTCAGGTGAAGCTATATTTTATTGCCCTGAGTATGACATATAGATATGGTCGAAGTTCCAAAAATGAAAGCTAAGATACATCACCATTATGATGTATTAAGTGAAGCAAGATGCGAGAAACCAATATTAGTTGATCAACTCCATCATTCGCACACCTTCTATTTTTGCTAATTCTATGACATATTCCCCACTTAAATTGCAAGTTGGTACTGATCTCCATCCTTAACCAATATAGTATACTTCCTAAAGTAATGGTTGTAGTTAAAGGCCAAAATTGCGACTTCACTGCTCGGTATGGTGAGGCTCTCTAATGAACAAAAAATATAACAATGAATGGAGGTTGGAAAGGGGGAGCTTTTTTTTTCCTCTATTCACTGAATAACCAAATTTGAATTGTGTTGCTTTTTTTTCTTGCATTGTTTGGTAAGTAATTGATTTTTTTTTGTTAGAGAAATTAACGTCCGATCCATTTATTGATCGGACTTTAACTTTTAAGCTCTGTTGATTTTTTATGTAACTTTCGGTCCATTTTTAATGGAGGTTTAACTTTTACTGCTTGTGAGATGAAAATGCCTCCAATTCAATATTATACTTTCTTTCCAAAAAAAAGAACATTTAAACGGGGCAAATTAACTGGAAAGATAAATTAACTATATGCAATGATAAATTAACTGTGTACATTAGTAAATTAACTATGTACCATATTAATTTAACTATGTATAGTAGTAAATTAACTGTATACCATATTAATTTAACTATATATAGTGACCAGTTAACTATATTTCATGTTTATTTAACTATATCCAGTGGTAAGTTAATTAACTGTGTATCATATTAATTTAACTATATACAGTGGCCAGTTAACTATGTACAATGACAAATTAATTGTATATCATGTTTATTTATCTATATACAATGATAAATTAAATGTATACCATATTTATTTAATTGTATGCAGTGATTAAATAACTGTATACCATGTTAATTAGTCAGTTAATTATGTGCAATAGTAAATTAACTATATACCATCACCATCATCACCGACAACGTCCTCTTCAGCCTTGCCTTCGACCATCTTACCGACCCTGCCTCCTACCCAACCGATAACCACTATGTACAGTGGTAAATTAACTGTATATCATATTTAGTTAACTATATACCATATTAATTTAATTATACATAGTGGTAAATTAACTATATATCATATTTATTTAACTATATATCATATTAATTTAATGATATACAGTATTTATTTAACTATGTACAGTATTTATTTAACTATGTATCATATAAATTTAATTATATATTATATTTAGTTAACTGTGTATCATATTAATTTAACTGTATATATTATTTATTTAATTATGTGTAGTGTTCATTTAACTGTGTACCATATTTATTTAACTGTGTATCATATTTAGTTAATTATATATCATATTAATTTAACTATATATCATAGTTAGTTAACTATGTACCATATTAATTTAACTGTATACAGTATTTATTTAACTATGTATAATATTTATTTAACTATGTACCATATTAATTTAACTATATATGATATTTAATTAACTGTATACTATATTAATTTAACTGTATACATTATTTATTTAACTGTGTGCAGTGTTCATTTAACTGTGTACTATATTTAGTTAACTGTATATCATATTTATTTAATTATGTATCATAGTTAGTTAACTGTGTACCATATTAATTTAACTGTATATATTATTCATTTAATTATGTACAGTATTCATTTAACTGTATACCATATTCATTTAATTATGTATCATATTTAGTTAACTATGTACTATATTTATTTAATTATATACCATAATTAGTTAATTATGTACTATGTTAATTTAACTATGTATATTATTCATTTAACTGTGTGCAGTGTTTATTTTATGTATCATATTTAGTTAACTATATATCATGTTAATTTAACTTTATATCATAGTTAGTAAACTGTATATCATATTAATTTAACTGTGTACAGTGTTCATTTAACTGTGTACAATATTCATTTAACTGTGTACCATACTTAATTAACTATGTACCATATTTATTTAACTATGTACCATAGTTAGTTAACTATGTACTATATTAATTTAACTATGTACATTATTCATTTAACTGTGTATAGTATTTATTTAATTATGTACCATATTCATTTAAATGTGTACCGTATTTAGTTAACTGTATACCATATTAATTTAACTATGTATATTATTCATTTAATTGTGTGCAGTGTTCATTTAACTATATACCATATTCATTTAATGGTGTATCATATTTAGTTAACTGTGTACCATATTAATTTAACTGTATACAATGTTCATTTAAGTGTGTATAGTATTCATTTAACTGTATACCATGTTAACTAAACTGTATATTATAGTTAGTTAACTATGTGCTATGTTAATTTAACGATCGTTTTATTTGGTGAACAAGTGACCATGAACATGATAGTAACAGTATAGACAAGGATGGCAAGAATTTGATGTCCCACCATCTCTCCCGCCCATCGTCATCGGTGCAGTCGAGAAATCTGGATTTCCTCATTTCCAACCGGACAGTAATCCCTAGCCACCCTCTTCCCCTCATTTTGATCAGACATTCATGGATCCTCCAAACTCATGGTCGCCACCACGACCGCCACTAACAACGGCAATGGCAGTGGCCCCCCACCCCCTTCTCTCTCCTTAGAAAAATCAACATGATGGTGATTGCGATGTTAATGACAATGGAGGTCAATACGATGCTCGATGATCAAAGATCAGTTCGGTCAAATAACTTGATTAATAATACAATTGACTCAATAGAAAATCAAATAGATCAAATCTGATAGTATTTGAATCTACTCAAGGTGAATGCCAGTATGCTGTCCGACAACTGCAAATCAAGACTCTTCATTAAGCTCGACCAAAATTATTGTAAAAAGGTCATTTACTAAATCAATCTTAAAGTGACAAATCATCTTAAAGCAACAGTTCTAGAGAGAAAAACTTCTAGAGAGAGAAGGTGGGGTTTAGACTGAAGGGAGAGGGGAAAGAGAGAGAAATCCTCTCTCTTCTTTTTCTTTTTCTTTCTTTTTTTTTTCTTTTTCTTTTCTTTTTCTTCTTCTTCCCATGACTTCTTCTTGGTGGAACAGGGGACTGTGAGGTCCCTTCTTGTTTCTCAAACTAGGAGCCATGGTCGGCAAGCTATAGCTGACGGCAAATAGGGCTGCGACGGCACAGCCCAGAGAACCCAAACCGGTGGTCACCATCGAAAAATCGAAAGAAAAGGGGCAGAATAAAGAAACAAATAAAGATGGGCTTTGAGATGATTTTCGGCAAAATTGATGGTCGACGGTGAGGCCTAGGGCCAAGGGGAGAAAAGGAAGAGGGAGAGGAAGAATAGAGGGGCTTATCTCGAGTACCGACAGTGTCTCCAGCGAGGATTTGAGGCAGGTATAGTGAGATCATCCACGGCTTCAACAAAAGAAATCGGAGAGAAAGAAGGGAGGAGGGCTGGTGATCATCGTGGCTAGCTTCGGAGGAGGAGGAGAAGTTATAGGGCAGAGGGGGGGCTGAATCCTTCTTGGATTTGACTCCCTCTCTGATGGACTCGCATGGAAGAAGACTTCTAGCATGAGTCTTCATGGTTTATTTCTTTTTTTCTTTTCGATGCTCTGAGAGTCATGCTGGTGGGGGTTTAAATAAGATTGGGATATTACATCTTGAAGTCGAGGATTGGATGAACAGTGACGGTGCCGATCTCAATCTCCTGCTCCCTGTTGAAAAAGACGATGGGAAATGAGGCAAAGGTGGTGGCGACGACCGACAGCTCCGTCATCTCACTGATAAGAAGGGAGTATCTGAATCATAGAGGCAAGATAGGGCTTTGAAGGGATAGGAGTGACGGGGAATGAAGGAAGAAAGAAAAAAGATGAGGGCAAGGACAGAGGCCGGGGAGGTCGACATGGGCCTCGTGGGTGGAGATGGCAGAGCAGGCGAGAAGAGAGCCAAGCTTGGTGAAGGGGCAGGAGTAGGGTTGGGGGTCTGGAAGTAGCACACTGCGAGGGAGAGCGGTCTCCACCATGATCAACACCTTATGGAGAAGAATGAAGAAGAAGAATTAGGGTTAGGGATCGAGTTGAGAAGCCTTGTAGCAAGAGCAGCGAAGTCTATTCTCTCTTTTATGTAGAAGAAAAGGGAGGAATAAAGCAAAAAAGAAGAAAGATGAAGGCAAAGGGTAAGTTGGGTATTTTTTTTAAATAAGAAAATGTCAAAAGGATGTTTTGTTACTATAGTATAAAAGAATGGACTGAAAGTTAAAATTTTGGTCAATAAAAATCTTTTGTTAGAGTGGAGTCAAAAAGGAGACTGTGAGTTAATTACCTATTCTTTGTTTAGTGCGCTAAAGATTCCTTTCAAGTCCAAAAGATGAAAACAAGAGATTAAAAAGATTAAAAGAAAGATGAAATCCATGATAGTAAAGAATAGCACCGAGCATACATATAATCTTCCACACGATCCACTCAAGATGATTGCAATCATTGTCAAGATAATCATCATAAAATAAATTATATTTCTAGAACTCAAACAAATTAACAAAAACTATGCAATGTTACAGGACATTGACAACAACTAAAATAGAAGAATTTAATGTTATTTTGTTCTAGCGGATTTGTTGTTATTTTATTCTAGCAAATTCAGGTCCTTATAAGATCTATATCATTAATTTCAAACTCCAATTTATTATAGCACTTGCTCCTACTTTCCAATTTCTATTAAAAGACAGAAAGATGACCCAAGCCATTAATGAAGTGGGTGATTTAGATGGTCTCAAAATCACCATTTTTCAATTGTTTCAATTCTTCCCATCCTCTCTTTTTTTTGTTTCCCTTCCCACCAAATGTCTTAATCCTAAATTAATTAATCAAAATGTGCCATATGAGTTTATTAGCTTGAGCTAATCTTCCTTTCGATAGTTAAGCTTTTGGACTGTAAACTTATAACGATCGGTATCAGAGCCAGATCTATTATGCATCACAATCCATATGAACACCTCATCGGAGATACCGAGATGGTAGGTAAAATTATTATGTTCCCATATTAACTAATAAAAGTGATATCATATTGGTTTATTGGTCTGAGTAGAAGTATAAATGAGTCGAACCGCTCACGAGCTATTTGAGCTCGATTCGATTATTATCGAGCTCAAGTAGTTTTTCGAATCAAGTTTGAGTAGCAAGATATTCGACTCAAAAGTTCATAAACCTACTTATATTTATATATATTTTTAATAATATTATTTTTATTTATAATATATATATATATATATTAATATATAAATTATTAATAGATTAATCTTCGATTTTAAGTTCGAGTATGACTTGTTTGATATTTGAATTAAGTCAAATCGATCTCAAATTTTATTTATTTTTTATTAAATCGAGTTCGAACTTGAAATATTAAAATTCGATCGATCTCAAACTAAATTTTGAGGTCAATAGCCTGACTTGATTGCACCCCTCCGTCCTAGCTGATCTACCTCCTAATAGCTCAAGCTGTGGGGCAGCCACATAACCAGCCCCTTCCACACCCCGCCCTAAAAGCCAGCCTCTTGTTTGTGTTTGGACCCTGGAGCGAGCAACAGGTGTAACGGGTATGCCACGTGTCATGTTATATAGCAGACACCTCACCTATATGGGCGTTTAAAACGGCAGCACTCCCCAGCCCTCCGCATTCAAATCCCAAATCCCCAAACGGAATCACTCCTGAGAAAGAGAGATGAGGAAGCATCTATCCTCCATCGCCAACGATCTGCTCATAAGATGTTCCCAGTAATCGCCTCTCTCTCTCTCTCTCTCTCTCTCTCTCTCTGTCTCTGCGTGTGTGCGTGCGTGTGTGTGTGCACATGCATGCATGAATCCATGGGCATGTCTATATATGATGATATACGTGCAACTGATGCAAATATGATGTACCTCCTTATGTATATTGGCATAGCCGATCCAAGGATCTCTCTTATTACTAGCATTTTCTGCCTACAAGTACAGGATATGGATGTGTATATGCGACCTTTTCTTCTAATACATGTATTCACATGCATGAATGTACACATGCACATGCATATGCGGCATGATGAATGATGACTCCTGCTGATAAGATATTTGATTCATGTTTTAGAGCTTTGATTAAATTGTGATGGTGGGGGGAGCGTTTGAGCTTCATGTAATTAGAATTATGAGGTTCAGATATGAATTCTTATAGTAAAGAGAACATCAAGATGAAGAAGATTGATAGGCTGTATCTGTTATAAAGGAAGGTTGGTTGTAGAATCGTAGTTCATACTTGGTATCAATATAAATGGTACCTGAACTCCATCATCCCTAACAATTGTTTTCCATCTAGAAGGAGAATAAGAGATCAAAGCTTTGCTGTTATGAAAGAACAGATAGGAGTACTCCTCTCCCTTGATCGACATTTTGCTCACTTGAGCCTGTCAAATTATCTAGAATCGCTACAACAGCAGGTTCTTTTCCTTGTAGAAATTTCCACTTAGAGTTGGGCAGCAGCTGAAGTAATCATTAAAGCCAGAAAAGGCTGAACTTCTGATTTTGTAATGGTAATCTGATGATTGGTTCCTTATTATTACTTTTTTTTTCCCCCCAGATTCTCATGATAGCCTGTAAAGACTAACCATGTGAATTGTATTTACTATTAGCATTTTGTGCTTCTATGTGTTCATGTTGCACCAAAAATTGCATGGTCTGTTATTTTCAACACCCATCACTTTGTCTTAAAGTTGTATTCATGATAAAGTCTTGTTTAGTTGGAATTCTCCCAAATTAACAACTAGGTATCCTTTGGTCTACTCACGTGATTTGTAGTTACTAAATTAGTAACAATTTTAGAGGTACAAGGAAGAGAAGTAGGAAAAGCTTCATTTCATATATTAAAGAATGCAATTCACCCGGAATAATAAATACATGAAGTTCATGAAAAAGTAAAAATATTTTTGTTAGTGAAACTAATGTACTGGTCTAGGCTAACTTATTTAGTCACAGATCTTGCTCCTTGACAACAATTGTACTGCATTACTCAGTAGATGTTCCACATGCATAAGGCCAAACAGGATTCTCTTTCATCAGGTACAAGGATTGCTGTGCCCTATAGGTTATTGAGGTGGTGAAGCAGTTAAAAGAGAAAAGAAAACCATCCAAGTACAAAATCCAGAGTTCAGACAAATTTTGTTCTGGTAATGCATAAGTTATTGTCCATTGTGCATATGAAAACATCAATAAGCATGTGACTAGTGGTGCTTGTGTTTCCCATTGGTCATTCAAGAGGCCACCTGCTTATTCTAATTTTTACCGTCCTTTCGAAGATTGTAATGCATGGATGTATTGTTTTCAAACCGAACCATAATCTACTGGTCTTTATAAATATCTATTTAGGCTCAGATACTTATATACTTTTTCGCAATTTATTCTTTTCACAGGCTACATCTTGCATCACTAGCCTCTAGAAATCACTAGCTGCAGCTCACGAACAATTTGGCAGTCATACTTCGAGTGATATATTGATTCTTACCAGATTCATTAGATATAACTCAGTTGAATCAACCTAGAGTTTTATTCATATGTATAGCTCTTTCATTACGACATTAGGGACAGGCTTTGATAATTTTCCTTTTTTGTTAAGTTGTGACCCATCTACATTCATTTCCAAGCAGATTCTTGCAATTAAAAGTGTGAATCATCATTATAAAGTTTGAATCTCAGGAAATTGGACACTTCCATTGATGCTCTGGTGGAAGAATTTGAGAGGGGCTTGAAGCCTGCAACAGATAACCATTCAAGGAGATTAGTTGAGTTCTGCAGCTCAAAGGCACTTGAAAATGAATGTTGTAACTTGGAGGAGAAGATCACTGATGGATCATTAAGCCGATTCACTTATGATATGATGCTGGCATGGGAGAGACCTAGCTCAGCTGATGAGGAGCTTGATTCAGTTTGCATTTTGTCCTTTCTATAATTTAAACACTCTAACAACCGGATTGATTCATCTAGAATTGTAAATCATTTTCATATTAGTCCACTGAAATTTTGCACCATTACTGATTTTTGCAGAAATTTATTACTATTGCTCTTTGTTGAGTTAGTAATTTCCTTTTCTCCATCAACACTTGCAGGAAAGCATTGCCAAGGAGAAGGAAGATAGAAAGGAACCTCTTAAAGAGAATGAAGAGCAGTTAGATGATGATATCCCCCTTTTCTATTCAGACATCATGCCACTCCTTGTGAGTAGTCTGATTAAGTTTCTTTTGTTGCACTGATGCTCCATAATGATTTTTTTTTCCTAATTATTTGCCAAACTTGTTTTCACATATTTCGGTTTGGCATCATCAATTAGGTCAATGAAGAGAGAAGTGTTGGAGAAGATGCATTTGTATGGTTGGCCTCCTTGCTTCCTCTGGTTGCTGATGTTGTAAATGCACGATTCACTTTTGAAACTCTTACGGCGCTGACGGCCAGCCGGCTTCATTTTCCTGCTTATGATAGATTTCTCAAAGAAATGGACAAGTATTTTATTGCTTATAATTAATGTTTATTTTATTGACACTTGAAACCCTGCTAATGAACAAATATTGTTTTAAAAACTTCTCTTTGTTGCATATTGTGCAAATTACATGGTTTACAAGTATAAGATGTAGTGCATATGATAGCTAAAACATTTGAGATTCAAGACTTAATCAGTTTCATTGCTTCAGCAATTATTAAAATTATTACTTAAAGCAATGCCCTAAAGGTTTCATCTTATTCAGGTTGCATACATAATTCTTTTAAGCAAATACATCCAACCATTGTGTTCATCAAATCTAAACTAAAATTGAAAGCTAACACTATATTAGCAGCTCTTTGACACTAAACCTTGTAGAGGCCTGGTTCCACCTGGATAATTTGGCTCCTTGACTTGCTGGTACAAGTTATGATCCATGAGGTGACCAGCTTTGGGCTGGTCAATCATATTCAAGGCAACTTGGACAAGAGAATTGCCTTCATAAAATGTAAAAGATACATGGATGATGAAAAACCTATATATGAGTTTGTTTATTTATTTATTTTACACTCTCTTTTTCTTTTGATGGAATATGGGCTTGGTAAATGCTCCTGCATCCTGCAGCTGCACTCCCTTTTTTTTGTGTAACTGTATGTGTATGTGCTTAGTTTTGATTTTGTATCATCTTGTATATTTCAGTTCCTATTTACATGCAATCACTTAGATGATGTTTCTATAGAAAACAAATAAATAATAGAAAATTAAAGCCAACCTTTGCATTGTTTAGGTCTATGCAACTAGTAGTCATCCTTGGAGAATCCCCAAGATTGCAAAATGAATTAAATGGTTGGCGAGGAAGGCAAGATTTAGTATAGGGATTGGCTTTTATAGTCAATCCATCGTGTATATTATTAATATCCATCCCAAAAGCTTAAGCTAGTACGTCCATGGACTCATATGAGACGGACTAGAATTCCTTAACCTATCAAATATGGGGACTATTCCTTAATATCTCCTTACATGCAGAGCCTGATGATGGGGCTATATGCAATTTGTGCTGGATCAAGTATAGGCACAATCCAAACCCAATCCATATTTGAATCACTTAATCTGGCAAAAGATTGAATTCAAATCCAATCCAATGGCCTTCAGAATGGACTAGATTGGGTTTACTATTACTTTTATCAATCCATTGGATTTTTCTGGTCAAAATGGGTCAAAAATAATCCAAACATATACCTCATCATGTTATAAATATATTTGTGCGACAAATTAATAATGAGCAATATGTAGAAATTATCAAGACATATTCTCCATAAGATTGATTGATAATCATATATAATTATAATGAACAAATCAAAGTATTAGATAACTATTTTATGAAAACAAATTAATTTCTTATATTCGAGGAGGGTTCTGAAATATATATAGCATAATAGTTTGGGATTGATTTGGGTTGGTTTGGGCTCACACTGAGAACTTAGTGATCCAAATCCAATCCATATTTGAAATGGGTCATTGTTTCAATCCAAGATTGATCCAAATAATTTCATTTTGTGTTGGACCTGATTAATTTTTGGACCGGTTCTAGATAGGAAATGAGGAAAGCTAACTTCAATACTATGTTAAAGTCCAACCCAAAAGCGTAAGCTAGCAGATGGATGGTCGCACGAGTATCCTAGACCATCTAGAATCGCTAATCTATTTGATGTGGGACAAGTCCTCAAAATATGTACGTACATATGTACATATACACACATGTATACCGTCGTAAAAACATAGTTACTCTAATAGTTTGATTGTAAGTTGATTATTATCTTTCATATGCTAATTGATATTTAGTGAAATATCTTGCAATCTATTTAAACATCAATATTAGAGATGATATATGTAAAGAGGCATATAGATAATATAATAGATAGAAGTTTCTTAAAATCTTGATTGAGATGTTCACCTTGAGAAGGACAAATGCTGGGATATATGAACTAACAAAAACTAACTCAGGATATGGTTTTGCCGGAGAATGTTGAGATACTATTAGACAATTTTTGATCTTGGTGAAATAACTTGTGTGCTTCTATGGAATTTCACGTATGCCTTCTAAAGTTTTTCTAATGAAACTCAACTATAGCCTTGTCTTTGTATGAACTCACAAAAAATGAGGCTCAGTTATTAAATCATGCTACTCTATGCTGATCATTAATAATTTATCTTCAACTCCTTCATTTTTAGGTGTAGTAAGTACCTGCGGAAACAAACAGCACCAACCGGTTTCGAATTAGCAGAAGATGAATTCATATTGCATGTGGAGGGAACTGCTGGAACACAGAGGGTGGTACGTCATATCGGAGCCACCAGCTGGCCAGGTCACTCCTCATAATTATCACTTTAGTCTATATGTGATTATCAGCACATCAATTTGTCCCAATTTCTCCAATTTATCTAGTAAATCTGGTTATATTGAAATTGTCAGATTCACTTGAGCTGAATATTTAGTTATAAAGGTGGCTTTTTCAGGTAGGCTTACTCTAACAAATCAGGCACTCTATTTTGAGGCTTCAGGAGTAGTATCATATGAAACTGCCATAAGGGTTGATCTTTCCAAAGTTGATGTCGATCATCAAGTGAAGGCAGCATCTACAGGGCCTTGGGGTGCTCCATTGTTTGACAAAGCTATCATTTATGAGTCTTCTCAGCTGTAAGATCTTCATCTCTAAATTAAAGCCAGACATACCTTGGTTCGCTCATTAGAGAAAACTCAGCAATATGATAAGTTTTTAAAATATTTATTTACTTTTAGATACCTTTCTTTGAGCGTCTCTCCATAAGAAACTTTACCCTGCATGCTCAAACACTTGGTAACTTTGCAGCGCAGAACCTTTGGTTTTAGAGTTTCCAGAGATGACAAGCTCCACTAGACGTGAGCACTGGCTCACTCTAATCAAGGAAGTAATTCTACTTCATCGTTTTATATCAAGATTTAACATAGACTCCCCGATGCAAGCATTAGAGATGCATGCAAGAACTATTTTGGGAGTCTTGAGGCTCCATGCAGCAAGAGAGATGTTAAGAATGTCACCACCGGTTCCCACTAATTTCTTGATTTTCTCGTTGTATGATGACCTCCCTAAGGGTGATTATGTATTGGAAGAATTATCTAATAGTCTGAAGCAGACAAATAGGATAGCACATTGTAACGCTGCCACTATATTGAAGAGTTTAAACATGTCCCTTCCAATGGACACAATGGAAATGCAAGAAGGGTTTGAGGAACACCCAAGCAGCCAAGCAGACTCTCTGGCATCTTTAGAGACAACTATTGGTCAAGTAAGGGAGGAAGCAAAAGAAGTTAGCATTGCCAAAGCTACTATTGAAGAGATGAAAGCAGAAGGTATCAGCGACAGCCTTCTTGTTCTAGTGGTAAGCAGTTTTCATTCTTGTTTTTGTAATTTTATGTTTCATTGCCATCATTAGCATTGTGCAGCATCACAAAGTTTTGGTACTGGAGTTGTCTATCTTGCATGCTTATACATTTTTTTCAAGCTTCATAGTAGCCAAATGCTTATGTTCTCCGGTGTAGGACCTACTGAACCCCCTTAAAAATCTGCTGCCTTGGCTTCAAAGAATTCTGTCATGGGAGATACCAACAACCACTTTTGTCATCCTTGTGATGAGCCTAGTCATCATATACAAGTAGGTTGTTAGACTCCTGTAGTAATATATTGACTTGTCTTTATTTTTTTTTTCTTCTTTTATAAATGTTAACTTTGTTGAAGCATATAATTCAGTGCTTGTCAAGTGCCTTCAATAAGCCCCTATTAAATTCATAAGATTTTACAGTTTTAGAGTTGGACTGACATTCACATTTTCTGATGAAAACAGGGAATGGGTTGGTTATGCCATTGCAGTGTTCTTGATGTGTGGTGTTGGAATGATGCTTTGGGCTAGAAGGAAACGAATGGGAGAAAAATGCAATGAGGTGGTTGTATCTACCTCCTCAGACAAAACGACAATGGAAAGCATAGTTGCGGCCCAACATAGTTTGAAAAATTTACATGAATTGATTAAGACAGTAAATATCACAATATTGAAACTTTGGTCGATCGTAGTATCAAAGGCCCCCAAGGTAGCTCATAATAGCTCATCTTTAAACTTTCTATGATTGGTTGTAGATAAAATTTGTATTTCCTTGGTTACTTTGTCTTAGCATTCTGCCGTTTTCTTAAAATGCCAATAAGAATTTTACACTGACATTGAGTACTTGATAATGCATCGTCATTCTACATCAATTTCCCTTTAAAAAATTGTCATTGGTTATCTTCATATTATTTAAAAGAAGATATGAGACAGGGCAAAGCCTGTTATTGGCTGGCCTCCTTGATGTTTATGTAGTTAACTTTGAAACTGTACGTTCATTCAAATAGCATATTAATAGGATGGATATATAGCTGAAAAGATCCGGCTCTGTCATTGTTGATGAATAATTGAATGCAATTAAGTGATGTCTCAAGGAAATGCCTGTTTAGTGTGAACGGGTTCTTTTATGCCATTGTTTATATAGATGAGGGAATTAGAGGCAATGATTGCAATAATGTCTCAATAACTCCTATCATTTTGATCCAAAAAATTCAATGTCTTTTTAAGTTGTTGCTCTTCCTTTTCCCTTGCTCGGAAAATTGCTTTACCATCTTTTGTTCATTGGCTGTTAGCACTCAAAAGGTACATGCCCCAGTGCGACTAATACATGTCAAGTGCTAACATCAAGCTAAAATTATGAGAGCACAATTTACTGCATTCATGATGTGCTCTGTAATAATCTCAAAAACCATTCTGTTACCTCATGTGTCATATCAGCTTCTGTCATTCCCGACAACAATCTGATCAATGACTATCAGTTTATACACTGCATGATCTGAATCTCAACAAAGAAATAAAACTGCAAAAGTTTGCATGCTGCTAGTTTGATGCCTTGTACTTTGGTGCATCTAATGCTAATCAAAGTTGTTTTATCTTGTAGTTAACTCATCTGTGTCCTTAAAATGTAGGTTATGGGTGCATTGCTGTTTTATTCTGTGACATGTTATAACTTGACCAAGACATCTTGCAACTTCAATCACTCTAGATTGCAATGCCTAATTTCTCTATTGACTATTATTGTCTAATGGCTTCATGCATCTGTTACTCGTCGCAGCATGCTAATTTGGTCATGTGGGCAATGACTGGTGGGGCAGTTCTTCTGGTGGCAGTTCCCTTCAAGTTTGTGTTGATGGGTTTGACAATGTATTTCTTCATGGCTAATTCAAAGGCTGGGAAATCCATGTCAAGTGCTCATGGTGACAGGCGACTTAGGGAGTGGTGGGAATCAATACCCATCATTCCTGTTCGCATTGTGAGCCGCCCTTCTTGAGAGTATTTGTATCACATCCTTAACAAAAGTTTTGATATGATTTCTGAAATATACACCACAGACTCAGAAAGAACTTTGAACTTTCAAGTTATGCTTGTGCAGTAAACAATTTGAAGATATCTTTTGGATGCTATATTCTATCAGTTGCTGTTTGCTCCCTAATTCTATCAGTTGCCATGGATTTCAAAGCTTGAAGTTTCAGTATAATCATTTGCATTACTTTCTCCATGGATGATATATTTTAGATCTCACTTGATGTCATTCTCTCTTGGAGCGCCTCAAATATCCTTTATATTGGTAATTTGTCTCTTGGTCATCAGGGATTTGATGATCAGGTGTTGTATTTAATAATAGAGAATGAACTAATTATTGGGACTGAAGCCATCTATGTAATGTGATAGAGGATTACATAACCAGTGGGCTAGGTCCTCGTTGAAGTATAACGAGTTATCTGTGTGCAAATCTGGAATATTACGAGCGTGTTTCCTGCCAAAAGGCTAACTGCATGCACTTGTTAAATGGCTTCAGCATCATTTTAAAGACATTTTGGCATACGCCAATCTCTGATACTTCGGCAGACATCAGTATCTGTGCAAGACATCAATGAAATCAAACTAGCAAGGTATATAATTTGCCTAGTAAGTTTGCAGCAGAACTTGTCAGAGAACTCATTGTCAATGTCTAGAATCTAATGTATCATACAAGTCTGAAATCAAATTTGTTTGCCTGATAATTTGGTCTAAAATCAAGAATAACAACAATTTTGCACTCTTATTATTTATTTCTAAGGGAAGCCTACAATTTTGATCTAACAATTTTTGTGGATAAGATTCTTCAAATATCAAAGTTCCAAGAAGAGTCGAGAAGAAAATGATTTGCTTTGTTTTTTTTTAAGCAAGGTGATTTGCTTTATTTTATTAAAATGTTTAACCACTGCTTGTATGCATACAAAACTACATGGCTTACTGTTTATACCATATCCAGATCAATGACTGTGATCCAAAAGTGATACTGATACATCAAGGATGTAGGTCAAGCGACTATGATATAGATTAAGAGGAGCAGGAGCTATCGTTCTAGGACAAGATTTATTATATAATGAAAATTAAGGGATATCTTATTAGCAATTACCACTATAGTACATGGAGGAACGATAGTGCCAGCCAGAGTATAATAACAGTGGAAAAAAGGTGACTGTTATGCATAGCATTAGTGGTCTATATGGTGCAACCAAGTAGCTACACCTGTCTTACCACTATTCAGAATATAGGAGTGATAACACTAAATATATAAGAGTAATGAAGTGGAGATAATCACCATGCTTAACAATAGTGGCCTATGTTACAAAAATCAACAAGGGCAAGCATCAAAAATTATATAGTGAGATATATCCTAGCAGTTATTGCAGGCCATATGTAAATATCAAATTATAATTTTTAAGAAGGTACATCTTTTGGCCAATCAAATACTTATCTTTATTCTTATCTTTACTTTGAATTTATCCTTGCATCTATTTTTAATTTTCTTGCTTTAGTTATCTTTCTTTACTCTAGTTTATTCATTATTATAGTGTTGAATTGTAGCCTTAGCTACATCCTAATTCCTCCTACTTTCTCTTTTTTTTGGTAGGCAACATCTGTGAAAGTCAAGTTACCAGGATCTATGCTATCAATCTTCATTCTTTTTTTTTTTTTTTTGATTATTGACATGATGGCATACCTTGCACATTTGCGTAGACTTGTCAAAAGATGTGCATGTTGTTAATCCCTCCATTAGAGGATTTCACAGCCAACACATTCTTTTTTGACATGTTTGGTGGGATAGTTTTGATAGCTATCATCATACCACTGAGAAAGAAAAATTTGATGCTTACATTTTAGGGCTATTAGGAAGTCCATCACACTATATCAAGAAGCTCCAAAGGTCCTAGGATGGGCCATCTAGACTAGTTTCTTCGATCTCATAGGGCATCAACATCTTCAGTGATCATATCAGCTCTACTCCTCCTAAGGCGTCTAGTTTTGAGAGTTATATTTTGCAAGTAGAGATGATCTATTTGCCAGCCACTTTTCTATGAGATATGATTGTGTAGTTGAAGTTCTACATATACGAGAGCTGATGTGATCGGTTAGAAGCAATCACCTATTAAGCGGCCACCATGTTGAGCCCACTTATGGAATGGCACAAGACATCTTTGATGTTTAAGTAGGTTGAGAGACTTGTTTCTATTAGTGAGAGCCAAAATCACACACTACAGCATATACTTGTTATACCTCTAATCGAGCATGTGAAGGATATTGCATATCTACAAGATGGTCCTAAAGCATGCAAGGCTACAGAATTTAAAAATTTCATAATGATAATAATAATAAGCCTTCAATCATTGAAAATTAATTTAATAAAATTTAATAAATCATTTTTCATAATAAATATCTTTACGTAATATAAATTATATTATTTCATCTGAATCAAATAATCAAACTAAATTGAATTAAGATAAATCGAACTAAGCTAGAAATTTGAATAGCTCAAATATCTCCAAACGATATAGGATGCTTCCCCAAATCCCATACAATCATGATTCATGATTTGAACAACAAAAATAATAACAACAAGCCATTCTAGCCCAATAAGCAGCATAATACATCAAATTGGGGTTTAACATGCTAAGCAAATAAATCATATAATATTGATTGTGAAAAATAAATATCAAATAATACATATTTCTTTAAAAATATTTATTTTCATAAACTGGTAATGGACTCAACATCAAGCTACAACCATGTAACATAGTGGCACGGGTCTAATAATAGAAAAATATTGTACAAAATGCTAAATAACAGATATCACTATTCTAATAACTGGTGGTTTGGTATCAAAGCTTGTTTCTCAGATTATAAGTCAACAGGTCTCACGTATAATTCTTGTTGGCAAGGCCATGTTATAGCCACATTGAGAATATATATAAGAGTAATTACACAAATTCCCCAGTCAAATTTTTCAAATTCATTTCTCAAAGTAGTTTGTATGTTCAAAATAAATTATTTTCAATAATAAATTGATACATGCTTGCCCCATTTTCTCAAACAAAAAATAGGGAGCATAAATCAAATTAAATAACTAATTATAAATTTTTAAAGATCATTCGAAACTATACTTGAAGCATTAGGTTACTTGTCTCGTCATAATTCAAAATCCAGCTTCAGTTAAATAAGTTGGCTTCACCTATTTAATGTCATTAATAAATAATTAATTTTATTGTCAATAACTTAAAAGTCTTAATAAAGTAAGAAATCCTAAAGAACTCAGATATATCATATTAAGGTATTACTTGGGATATGGCTCCATATCCATACTAGGATTAAAAGTGAACATAACTGACCGGACGACATGCCTGATGACCCGGATTGGATTAATCAAGATAACCAAGATTAAGGGATTAAGTTGAGATATCGATGTGATAAGATATAAATTTAATGGTGCTCCATAGAGATTAGATAGGAAATTGACTTATTGCCCGATTATTAGAGTGGTTTAAGGAGATAGAACATGGGGAAGAGAGGAAAGAGAGAGAGACAGGAGGAAATAGATGAGAGGAACTCACTCTTTATTTTTTTTTCTTTTTTCTTTCTTTCCTCTCATTTTTTCTCCTTATTCTTTCTTCTTCTTCTTCTTCTTCTTTTCCTTTTTGGCAAAACAAGAGAAGGGCTTACAGGCCATGGTGTTCATGGCCAACAGCCCGACGGTGGCTGGCCATGGAAAAAGAGAAGAAATGGCCAAATAAAAATAGGGGTTTGGTCCCTTTTGGCTTATTTTCATGATCCCAATGATGGGGCTCCGATCATAGCTGAGAGTGGCATAGGAGACAAATTTTCACTTTCGGCAACAAGCATCGATAGTGAAAAAGGCCAAAAAAAAAGAACAAGGTGATTTTTTATATCTAAAAATAGGAGCAAGAAAACACCAAACATGACAGCTTGAATTCACGAATTTTGGCAACTATCTAGCACCAGTTCGGCTAGAAATATGGTCCTAGGATTGGAGAAGGGAGGAAGAGACAGATCGGAGATTGTTACCTTAACTCTGACAAGGGATTTGTATCAAATTCTAGCAGCCATGGTGTGCTTGGCCTTCCGAGAGAAAAAGAGAGAGAAAAATGGCGATGGCTATAGCAATTTTTAATAAGGAGAATAGAGGATTAGAGGCCTTTAAATAGTTGGTGATCTCATAATTGTTTGAGATGAAGATGATCTTCATCTTTGATTGGAAATGCGATTCTTCCCAACTTTCTAATTGAACTTGAGAATAGGACTTTGGGCCCCCTTTATCATATTAGGCTGAGCCAAACGAGCCAAGCCTTTATTTAATTATGCTGGCTAACGGCCTAAGCCTTACAATACTCTAGCATATACTATAGTGAAATTGGCTGTTCCTACCTCTATGGTGGATAAATTAGCTTGTCAACTCCTACAACATGAAAATTTTAAGATTTTCAAAGCCTACAAGATGAACAAGACCGAAGATCATTTTAAAGAGTCCTTAGTACTTACAGGTTGAAGTGATAAGGAAGGTATCTTATAAATCAACTTAAGAGGTTACATTGAACAGATAGTCATCGATGGCTCGATTGACATCATGTTCATAATTGAACCTAAGATAGATAATAGATATCCAAGTTTGCAAATGGTTGTTAGGAAAAATATTGGTAGAATCATGCTTACACATAATCCTACTATTGGAATAAGTCATCCCCTTTGGGTCATAGATGGGGGTAGCAGTTCAACTCTTTTATAGTGCAGCTTATCCTTATTTCGAGGGCTAAAGGGCAAACATCTTGGTGAGTCCTCATTATCAACAACTATGTTTACCAAATCTATATGCCAATGATCAACTTTTTAACAAGCCAATGATCTATGTGCCTCCAAATCAAAGAGATGGGAGGTATTAGATACTTTCACCTCCAAATCAGCCATATCCATTATACCCATGGGCCAAATGGCAAGCATGGTGATGGATCTTTCACTAGATCTTTCATAATTTCTATCTCTTGCTTAAGTTCGATCTCACTTCTATTAAATCCTTCATAGTCTATATCTGTTGCTCAAGTTTACCTTTCATGAGAGATGAACTTATCAACTTCTATATTGAGTGAAGTGATTGATGGATTTACAAGATTTCTATTGGTTTTTCTTCAAATCTACCAAGTTGAATGACATCTAAGTCCAAAATTAGATTGATGGATATGATGTTAGATATGCCCCATCACCCTTTTGATTGTCAATTGATGGGATGTTGGGGCATTGTTTTCAATCCAATGGCGATAATTTGAAGACTGATATACCAAAGAAGGTGTAGGTTGTTATACCAAGAGTGCAAGCTGAGCGATCATGGTATAAGTCAAGGAGGGTAAGAGCTATCAATATAGGATAAGACTTTTTATATTATAAAAGTCAAGAGAGGGCTAACCAATAGTTACGACCACTCTATACATGTGAAGAATGATAGTATTATCTAGAATTTAAAAATAATGGAGAGAGATTACTATGATGCATAGCAATAATGATCTATTTGATGCAAACCAATAAGAACATGTGTCAAAATCAATAAGAACATGAGAGAAGTGGTAGCACTATAAGAGTCATGAAGGGAAGATATCTATTATCTATAATAATAGTGGTCCGTATTGCACAAACCTATAAAGATAAGTGTCAAAAGTTATGTAGTAACACTAATTTTAGTTATTAATGCAAGCTACTTATAAATATCTGTAATACTGAGAAGGAAGACCTAACCAAACACTTATTCTTATTCTTATTATCATCTTTAATTTACCGTTGCATTTATCCCTTTTGTTTTTTAGTTATCCTATTTTATTTTAGAGTATTCACAGTTATAGTATAAAATTATAGCCCTAGCTATATCCTATCTTTTTCTCTTTCAGACAGGTAGTATTACATTCATAAAAATCTTTGAAGATTAAGATATTAGGACCTGTACTATCAATTTTTCAACTAATTTTCTTTCTGATTATAGACAATGATTGCATACTTGAGCATTTACACTAATCTGTCAAGGGATGTGCACACCGTTGATCCCCAAGAAGAGGATTTCATGGCCAATCCTTACAAAAAGTAGATGTTGATTGTATAAGATAAAGTCATAGAATATATTTGATAAATATATGCAGATTGGTTACATTATATCAATATGATATATATACTCTTCTTATTGTATATCTTATATATAACATGTTCATATATAATGTATTAAGATGTTTATAATATTTCATTTGTTGCTCTTTAATAGAATATACGATACTTTTGATTTTGGAGAATTTTAAAAATTATGGATGTGAAATGGAGCTCATGCCTAAAAAGAATTATATGCACCTTTATAATATTTCTTTAAAAATATATATATTTATAAATTCAACTAATAAAAATATAATCAATCCATAAACTAATATGCATATTAATTAATCATCTTACTTAATTTAAATGAATTTACTTGATAAGGTGTCCGAAACATGACCAAGCAAATAATAACTTCATGATTTCATCCATTTAACGTGACATGTTCACAATACAACTCCACTACACATTTTTAAATTTTTAATATATATATATATATCCAAAAGAAGACTTATTATATATTTATCTTCTATTTCTATATATCTTTTATCATGTTTTTTTTGCGTAGATTTACCCATCTCATTAAATATAATCACTTTGAATATTATTTGACTCCACCATCCTTTGAGGTTAGTATCCTATAAAAAGTTAATATTTGGTGAGCTATATATTTTTTTAAATTTAAAAATTATTAGCCTACCATGATAATAAAATTATTTTAAAACGGTTATTTATTGACATGGCGAGCCAAAAATCTAAAAAAGACGTATTTATAAAATAATAATAATAATTATATATATATATATATATATATATATATATATATATATATATATATATATATATATATATATATATAAAATATTTTTTTAAAGAAAGGAAATCCCAGAAACAGATAAAAGTTCCTGCATAGCGAGCAATGAAAGCAAATACCTCGCCACGGCGGCTGTCTCTTGCTTGTATTTAACATCACCGCTTAAATGGAAACTTCTCTCTGAGCTCTGCTGCCCATGGCGGATTCAAAACCCTAACCCTAACCTCCCGAAGAAACCCTAAAATAAGAAAAGAGGAGGAAAACCCAAGCTTCACTTAAAATCCTCTCTTTGCTTCTCCTGTCGCTCCATTTCCAGGCCCTAAAAGCCCTTCTCCGTCCCTGTGGAAACTGGACCCGAGGAGAAACCCCCCGCCCCTCCAATCGATGGAAGAGGACTTCCCTAACCCCGAATCGTCTCTGAAACACAAGGCGGAAGCCCTCCAAGCTCTCGTCTCTGGTCCCCTCGCCGCCGCCTCCGCCCGCCTCTCCGGCCGCTCCCGCGGCATTGCCTCCGGCAAGGACTTTCACTTCTACAACAACTTCGACGTGTTCAAGGCCCCGGCCAGGGAGATCGTAGCCAAATGTGATTCTTCCCTGAGGGGTGTTGCCTCCTCGGGCCCTCTCTGGGGGAGCAAGAAGCCGCCGCGGTTGCCCGACGATCTTGACGATGCCTTCGACTGGCTTGTCAACCTGAATGACGAGTTTCTTGAGCGGTTCGGCGTCTCGGTGGATGAATTCAAGAGCTTGAGGGAAAAGGAGGAGGAGAGCGGCGGGAAGATTAGCTCGATGGACTTGGACGGTGGGTTTCAGATGGTTTATGGGAAGAAGAAGAAGGGGAGCATGCGGGAATCGGAGAAAGATGATGAGGATCGGGCTTTGAGCTCGGCGGCCGGGGTTAAGGTAGTGTCGAGAGACAAGAAGACTACAGCCCCGCGCTCGAAGGTGCCCTTTCATATACCATCCATTCCCAGGCCACAAGATAAGTACAATATCCTGGTAAACAACAAAAACCAGCCATTTGAGCATGTTTGGTTGGAGAAGAGCGAGGATGGGAGCCGCTTCATCCATCCATTGGTTAGTCCTGTGGTTGCTTTCCTTCATCTTCTCTCATTTTTTTTTTTTTTTTTGTGTTTTTGCTATTTTAAATTATTATTATTATTATTTTTTAATCACAGTAGTTTGGTCATGTAATTTGATTTATCATGTTAAGAAAGAGTCCTCTTGCTGATAACTCGGATGGAGACGTAATTATATAGAAACCAAATCTTTAAGAACAGATTCCTTTTTACGGACAAGATTTGTGGATTCTTTTCCTTTTACTCTTCTTTCTTGTTTTCTTGTGGATAGAGATGGGTTTGATGAGGTTATCCTTGATCGACAGCAAGTGTCTCCTTCTGCATATTGTGGGTGCTTGGGAGAGGGTAGGGGTGTCTTAGGGAATGTACGAGATGAAAGGGTAGTGAAAGACTCAAAATATAGATTTGGTAGTTGGAATTTATACATAATGAGATTGGTTTTATTGCTGTTCAGTGTGCCGTTATGTTTGTTGCCTTTTGATGGTCTTGTCTTTGGCTGGGGGGCCTATATTTTTGTTTGCTGATAAATGGTAAAAGAAAATCAGCTGTTATTGATGGGTCCTTCTGTAGAAAATCCATAAACTCAGTGGTCATCCTTTCTAGGTCTACAAGCACCATCCACTTCAACAGACAATTCAATGAGGCAGAACTTTTGAGGAAAAGAGTACTTTAAGATTTATTCAGACTTCCTCTGATGTTTATTGCCTATGGAAGGGTGTGAATTTGAAATTTCATGACATGTTAATATTTCTGACCTGAATGACCTCATAGAAATTTGCTTGTATTACCCTTCCACCTATTGATTTTGGATTCTTTCTATCTACTTAGGACAAAACCAAACTGAGCACGTGCATGATTCTAAAATTACTTATCATAGGACCTATTCTGTTGATAGGATGTATCCAACTTTTAGATTGCATTTGGTAGCTGGCAATTTATCTAGATTGTTGGCAATTTGGATTACTGCGTTTGGTATGCTTGTTAGGTGGTAATCCAGATTATCTTAGCAATACAGATTGCCTCATTGGAGGTAATCTGAATTGCCTTGGGGAGACGTGGTTATCCAGATTATCACTTCTTTGGCAATGTTGTAATAAAAATTTTGGACAAAATTATTTCTAAAAAAAATCACACAAAACCCATTGCCCAACCCGCCCCCTCTCCCCACTTCCTCCGCGTGCGTCCTCGGCCCGCGGCTCCTTCATCTCCCTTTGCTTGTCTGCGGCTCCTCCACCCTTGTCTCCCACCACCCCCTGGCTTCTTCACACCCATCCCCACCGCCCTCATGGCTCCACACGTGCCGCCCCCTCCCCACTCCCCTATTGCTCGTGGTTCTCCACACCCTTCGGCTCGCCACTTCCCCGCGCTACCACCACACCCACACCACTCTCACCACTTCTCACCAAAGAAAAAGAAGAGCACCTGGATAAAATTATTGGAGATATTTTAGGAATTTGATTTTCACATTACCGATAATCTGATTGTCATACCAAACATATCAGTCAAGATTTTCAGTAATTTTACTGCAACATTATCTATGTGTACCAAACACAGTAATCAACATTATTGGCAATTTAGTGGTGGCAATCTATCGTGAAGGCAATCCATATTACCTTCCAATATTGCTTGGCGATGCACCAAACGCAACCTTAGCTACTTTAGTGGCATAGCAGCCTAACAAACCCTCTCCTCTCTTCATCACCATCCATGGTCAGTCTTTAGCTCTCCTAGGTTGCTTTTTTAGCAGAGCAGGGTTCATATTTTCATTTTTATTGTCCTGATTTTGTTTTAGCAAACTTTCTCTGATCTTACTAAGTGTATTAACCCTTTCTTTTCTCCTTTACTCCATCCTTAAAAGCATAAGTCAGATGGGAGATGTGAATGTGAAACAATATGGATACATTGTTGGAAATTACAATATGATATAATTAGGATATGTCAGCAAATAAATGTATATTTTCTACATACTGGTATAGGGATAAGTACAAACATACATATAAGAAAAAAATATGATTGCCGATAATTTAAGCCGTCTGGTTTGCTTTAGTGGATAAAACTTGAAAAAGGTAGAGAGGGACAAAAAGGGAAGGTTATTAG
This sequence comes from Elaeis guineensis, assembly GCF_000442705.2. Taxonomy (NCBI): domain Eukaryota; kingdom Viridiplantae; phylum Streptophyta; class Magnoliopsida; order Arecales; family Arecaceae; genus Elaeis; species Elaeis guineensis. The sequence continues at coordinate 2,945,819 of NC_025995.2, forward strand.
TGGATTATCATGACAGGTGGTTAGGTAGATTAGTTGAGAGGAGAGAAGTAATCTCATCTTTATCTTAGAATGTAATTCTTATCCAACGAAGGACCTATGTGTTTCTCTAATTTTATCCATATGTATTTCCTTTATGGTATAAAATTCTGATAAATAGATTGTTTATTTTTTAGGGCTGATTTTAGAGAAAGACCTGAACTCGCTCTTTTTAGTATAGCATAAATATGTCAAAAAAAATTATTCATAAAACATGATGGATTTTCATTATAACATAGTCCATGCTTCATACAACAATATGAATATCCATGAACTCTATCTTAATGATTGTCAAATCTATATATAACAATATACTCCATACAATAACATTACTATGATAATATTAATCATGGGATGCCAATTTTTATTGGAAAAAGAAGGGAAATCCTCTCCCTTGTCCTGGAGGCATATGGGAAGTTTCTGGGCACATTTGTGAATTGTATTTTACCATGAGGCCAGTTACCTACTTGAAGAGCCAAAGAAATTTCTGGGTTTTTAAATTCTCTAACTTTGCATCGTATGAAACATCATAATCTTTTCTGCAAAATTGCCTTTAACAATTAAAGTTATGAAGTCTTGATAGTATTTTGATGCGACAGATTAAATTTGAAATTGATTGCATTAGTGATTTATGTATTGCTTTATACTTGTCAATATTGGCCATACTGTGTTGTATCATATGGGTAGGAATTGGTATGCTTCCCAGTAACATATGGTACCTAAATATGGTACATCATCTTATTTTTGTCCTGCTGTCACAGCTAGGAGTACCATTTGTTGGTTTGGTATGCCACCATATGGGTCTATAATGTACCAATAAGGTACCAATACTTCCAACTCTTGAATGTAGTAACATGCATGCAAATATGTTTGGTTTCAACTCCTTAACTACTTGGATATGCACTATGATAGGAATCCATGTACATCTTTGTTATATAAGATATCCATGAATATCATAGCTGGGCATGTAAAAACTCCATTGAACTTGAAGGATACCGTTATCGGTTATCCTAATCTTGAAGGTCTTGTTCAGGGTCTTTTTGATTTCTTGAAAGTTCTGATTCCAATTAGTTTGCCCTGAAGTCAATTAGCTTATTTTCCTTTCACAGATTGGACAGAAAAGATGGATTCACCTTTTCAGCCAGTTGCAACATGTAGAGAAATATTTTACTTGATACCGTTCAAATTTCAGCTAGATTTTCATAATGTGACATATATTAAGAAGTGTACTGATTAAGAGTCTGCATTCCGTAAGCAAGCTACAGATTTAAAATCATGGAATGGCTTAACTGAGCAAGATTCTATCCGTACATTGGTTCTATGTACTTGGGAATTAATTGGCAATAAAACTTAATTCAAACACCAATGTGGTAGCTTCATATAATTGTTGAATCTTGGTTGTTGTAATGATCTTAGAAGACATATGGAGTTAATTGTTAGCCTGTATCTGATGCAACGATGGTTACGATGTTAGTATTCAGACTATGTGATTAATAGTTGACCCCAATTTGACTTCAACTTGGGTGAATGGTCAAAATTATATTGAAGGCAATTTAAAGCATCATAGTTAGTGGGAAAATGAAGTTATAGGTCGTTGAGAAAAAGAGTGATTTTCTTCTATTTTTTATGTGGGCAATCAATCGCATATAAATATATAAAATGATGATCTTCTTAAGAGATCAAATCCCATGTAAATCCCATGAAATAATGGATAAGATCAAATCCTATGTAAATTCCATGAAATAAGGGATAAGATCAAATCCTGTGTAAATCTCATGAACTTTGGTTATAGTGAATAAGGAAAGAGAGGAAAAATAGGGAACTATACAAATATCCTACAATTAGATGAGAGATTTTAGGGAATTCACAATACTCCCCCTCAAGGTGGTGAGTGGATATCTTTCATTCCCAGCTTGTTAATAATTTCATGAAATCTCATTGTAGGTAGGCCTTTCGTTAGAACATCAGCTAACTGATTCTCTGATGGTATATATGGGATACTAATCAACCTACTGTTCAACTTCTCCTTTATAAAGTGTTTGTCTATCTTAATGTGCTTGGTCCGATCATGTTGAATCAAATTATATGCAATATTAATGGCAGATTTGTTGTCACAGTATAGTTTCATCGTTTCCTCTCTTTTGATCTTTAAGTCATCTAGGATTATTTTTGCCCACAGTAGTTCACAAATCTCCTAAGCTATGGCTCTGAACTCAGCCTCAGCCCTAGATCTTGCTACCATATTCTATTTTTTACTCCTCCAAGTCATCAGATTATCTCCTAGGAATGTGCAGTGTCCAGATGTTGATCTTCTGTCAACTTGTGATCCAGCATAATCAACATCAATATAGGACTCAAGAGTAAGCTCTTCTCTTTTCTGAAATAAGATTTCCTTACCTGGTGTAGCTTTAAGATAGTGGAGGATTCTGTAAATTGCTTGCAAATGTTCTTCTTTTGGGTCATGCATAAACTGACTGGCTACACTCATAGAGTAGGTTATGTCTGATCTTGTACGTAAGAGATAAATTAATTTTCCTACAAGTCTTTAATATCTTCCCTTATCAACTGAGCTATCCTTTTCAGTTCTTCCTATCCTGGGATTAGAATCAATAGACGTACTTGCTGCTTTGCTGCAAAGATTTCTAGTTTCTTTAAGAAGGTCTAGTATATATTTCTGTTAAGAGATAAAGATACCCTTCTTTGAGTAAGCCACTTCAATGCCTAGGAAGTACTTCAGTTTTTCGAGTTTTTTGATCTCAAATTTTTGAGCCAATCTTTTTCTAAAAGATTCTCTTTCAGCTACATAATTTTCTGTTACAATATATCATCTACGTACATTAGTAAGGCTGTAACTTCACCTTTATCTGAGTGTTTTATAAATAATGTGTGATCTTCTTGGCTTTGTTTGTATCCTATTCTCAGCATTGCCTTTGTAAACCTTTTAAACCATGCTCTAGGAGATTGTTTTAGGTCGTACAAAGTCTTTTTCACATGGCAGATTTTATCCGCTCCAAAATCTTCATCAAATCCGGGTGGTGGCTCTATAAAGACCTCTTCTTCCAAATCTCCATGTAGAAATGCATTCTTCACATCAAATTGCTGCAAATCTCAATCAAACATAGTAGTAAGAGATAATAGAATTCTTACAGTATTCATTTTTGCTACTGGTGTAAAAGTTTTTTTGTAGTCTATCCTATAGGTTTGTGTTTGCCCTTTTGTAACTAATCTTGCCTTGTATCTCTCAAGAGACCCATTTGCTTTGTATTTAAAGTGTAAACCCATTTGCATCCAACTGGTTGTTTTTTTTTTGGTCTAGTCACAACCTCCCAAGTCTCATTCTTCTCTAATGCAGTCATTTCCTCTTTCATGGCTTGTACCCAATTTGTCTTTTAATGTCTCTTGTATGATTTTAGGGATATCAATTGAGTCTAGGGTAGTGAGGAAACTTTTATGTCGTGGAGAAAGGCGAAGAAGGGAGACAAACTATGAAATTGGATAGAGTGGATGTTGAATGCACTTTCTGATGGTCTTTCTTAAGGCAATTGAGAGATCTAGGTCTTGAGAAATAGGCTTTTCAGGAACAGATTCATTAAGAATAAAATTAGTAAAAGAAATTGGTTTATCTGGCTCTTGTTCATTCGGATTGGAGTCTTGGGTCTGCATTGATTCGGAAATCACTTTTTTTCTCCTTGAATATTGTAGTAATTCAGGTTGCTTTTGTTGCTGATTTTCAGTGTTTCGTCCTGGCTCATATGAGGATGGTTCATGTAGAGGAGGCATGGGCTGTAGACTTTCGAGATTATCAAGGACAACTCATTCCGAATCTTCCTTAGGCTTCTCCCATTGAAGAGAAGAATGGGGTTTGGAAAAATAAATTGATTCTCATTAAAAGTGACGTCCATGGAGATAAACATTTTTGTGTATTCGAATAGCCCACGAAAATACATTTTAGAACTCTAGGATCAAGCTTTCTTTATTGTTGTTTATGAATATGGACGTAGGAGTCACTTTCAAAGATGCGAAGAGGAAGATTACTCGGGTAATGAAGCTCAGAATGAAGGGTAAACAATAGGTGAATGGGAGATTGATTACCAAGGACAGGTGAAGGGATTTTATTAATCAAGAAAGTTGTGGTAAGGACAGTCTCTTCCCAAAATAAATTAGGGGCATTAGAATGGAAAAGAAGGGCACGAGTGTCATTTAGTAGATGTTGGTTTTTTCTCTCTACTATCCTATTTGTTGAGATGTGTCAACACAAGAGGATTCATGAATGATTCCTTCTTTATAAAAGAAGTAAGAGGGAAATTAAAATAATCTTGAGCATTATCAGAACGAATCCTTTGTATGGATATCTCGAATTGTGTCTTTATCATTTGGTGGAAAGATGAAGTTATATGGCTGACTTCAGATTTTTTCTTTATAAGATAATATCCATGTGGTCCTAGTACAGTCATTAATGAATGATAAATTACTTTGCCTCAGTACGAGTAGGAATTCTAGATGGACCCCAAATATCTATATGTATGAGAAGAAAAGGTTTGGAAGATTTATTAATACTCAAACGGAATGACGCACGATGATGTTTAGCAAATTCATAAGTGTCACAATGAAAGCTTTGAACATCAACATTATTGAACAATAAAGAAAATATATTTTTCAACAAAAGGAAGGGTGGATGGCCAAGACGAAGATGCTGGATCCAGATTTTAGATTCGTTGGAAGAGGATGAGCAGAATTGGAGATGTGCAGGAGAGAGTGAACCGGTTTGTAGGAGTGGAAGAACTACTGGCAGCATTAAGGTAGTAAAGGCCATTCCATTCTTTAGCAGATCCAATCATCCTCCCCGTGACTTTGTCCTGAAAGATGCAATAGATATCAAAAAAAGTGATATGACAATTTAAATCTTTGGTAAGCTGATGAATGAAGATTAGATTAGTGGATAATGTTGGAACATGTAACATATTTTTTAAATGAAAGAAAGGGGCTAAGAAAATTTGGCCTTGGCCAACTATGGTAATAGGGAAACCATCAACCACGATAACTGTTTGATTTTCGGGGTCTGGTTTGTAGGTCTTAAATCGAGATGAGCTATGGGTCATATGATCCGTTGCTCCCGAGTTAAGTACCCAAGCGGAGGAATGAGACAATATATCGACATTAAGAGAATTAGAAACAAGGCATTTACCAGATTGAGTCAATGAATATGAACCAGAGGAAGTAGACAAAGAGTTTAGAACATCTCATAATTTCTCAACCTTCTTTTTGTTGAATTCTCGAAATTCAGCCCCTTAAGATTTTTTAGGTATAGGTCCTTTGTTGTTGGTGAAATGAGCCTGATTCCGCTGTTGCCCTTTGAATCCGCCGGTTCTACTCAAGATTTGTGCTTTTTCATAAAGTTTAAAACAATTATCCCTTATGTGGCGAGGCTTCTTGCAGTAAGTACACCAAAGACCATCATGGTTGGACTGAAGGATTGTCTGAAGCACGATCATTTGATTTTGCTCCAAAAGTATTTGGCTTGAGACTACCATCTGGATTCTTGGTGGATACTAAGGCAGATTTTTCCGAAGAGGGGGGTTTGAGTACTACACTTCGACGATTTTTCTCAGCTCGGATGATAGAGGAGACCTCTTTTAATTGTGGAAGTCGCTCTCTTCCTAGAATCTGAACACGAACTTGATCATATTCGACATTCAGTCCTGCAAGAAACTCGAAGAGACGATCTTGTTCTACAAGACTTAGGAGGGTATTAGTATCTCCATGGCAAGACATCTTGATGGCTTGATAGTGATCTAACTCAAGCCACAAGCCATTCATAAGATTATAATATTCAGTGACATAAAGAGAACCTTGTTTGGTGTGGAAAATTTTGTTTTTGAGTTCATAAATGACAGTTGCATCCTAGACTTTAGAATACGTCTATTGAACAGTGTCCCATATTTCTTTAGCAGATGAGAAAAACATGTAATTGCGTCTGACTTCGGATTGTATTGAGTTTCAGAGCCATGACATGATCACGGAATCAGCTTTGTCCCATACAGAAAATTTTGGATCTGAGGAACTCGGATCAGGAGCAATTAAATGATTTAGCTTACCACGTCTCTTGAGAAATGTTTTCACCAACTGTGACCATTGAAGATAATTCTTTCCATCAAGATGATAGGAAGGGTTCATGGCCTACAGTTTACCGTTCAAAACGGATCGAGTTATCCCAAAGACGGGTTCGGAAGGGCTGGACGTCGTGGCCTCAGAAGCTTCAGACATGTTGACTAGGAGAAGGGATCAAATAACAACAACAGAAAGACTGACCGACAACAAGATTGCAATTAGATTCGGCCGACAGAGAAAAGCTACGAACAACGATGACTTCTGCAATAAAAGCAGACAAGGTCGATAGTAATGAGACCAACAGTGATGAAGACTGTGGACTTTAGCGATGAAGATAGAAAAGAAGCAGCGGTAGAAAAAATAGGCCCTTCAGAAAGGGCTCGGACACCATGAGAAAAAGAGTGATTTTCTTCTATCTTTTATGTGGGTAATCAATCCTATATAAATATACAAAAGGATGACCTTCTTAAGAGATCAAATTTGGTATAAATCCCATGAAATAAGGAATAAGATCAAATCCTATGTAAATCCCATGAAATGAGGGATAAGATCAAATCTTATATAAATCCCATGAAATAAGGGATAAGATCAAATTCTATGTAAATCCCAAAAAATCTAGTTACAGTGAATAAAGAAAGAGAGGAAAAATAGGGAACTATACAAATATCCTACAATTAGATGAGAGATTTTAGGGAATTCCCAACAGTCATCAGTCTTTTGGTTGATAGAGATTACAACCTGTTTGGAATAAAGAGAGAAATCAGTCTTGACAGGATTCAATTCAACCGAATTGCTCAATCATCACCAATGTTACAGTAGGCATATTTTCCATGGGCAATTTTCTCTTTAATCAAAATTATCTTTACGTGGGTATAGAAATAATTAAAGTAATGGTCCACGGACAAATACATTCTAGGTTATTCTGTTAATGGGACAATGGCTTCATAAATTTTGATGATTACAATAAAAGGTTGCAAAAAATTATAGGTTATCCTCAACTCCTGAAATGATGATACTTATTCATTTCTGCTTTTGTGGTTTGTATCTCTTAATAGGACGCATGACTATCTGTAGCTTATAAAATATTGTCAATTATGGGGATTATTCTATCTTCTAGATGTTTACTTGTGACTGCATTTCTGGACTCAAAACAAATAAGCTGTAATATTCCGGGCATTTTTTCCATCTTTCAGCCATCATTTATTGCTGCAGTTTTAAACTTATCAATAGAAATCTTTTATACACAGGAGAAGCTGTCTGTATTGGACTTTCTTGATAGAAACATTGGGGAACATGAGCCAGTTAAACCCCTTCCTGTAGAGAGTACCCCATTTAAGCTTGTGGAGGAACTCAACGAGTTAAAGGAATTAGCTTCCAAGTTGCGGTTTGTAAATGAATTTGCGGTTAGTTCTCAGTGAAATTATTTTGCTATTCTATCTGGTTACCTTTATTGGCACTAAATATTACTCTATCTGCATACCTTGTTGGGGCTTCCTGCCACTGATAGACAGTGAACATTATTGTGGCCCTCATGCAATTTTATTATTTTATCGATTATTTTTGTTGTGGTGTAAAGTTGTTTAGTTACATCATATGCATGCCTTGTTTTTTTATTTTTATGCCTTCATGCTTTTGGTTTATTCCTTGCAGCATGTACTGAAGTGATTCCCTTTTTTGTTTTTTCATGCACATGGTGCAAAGTCAAGCGAAATTAGCAAACTTTGTTCCATGTATGCATTAAATGATGCAGCTGTTGACTTATGTTGGTAGTTGTAGAACCTTGGGTCTTATACTTACTGTGTTCTGGTGCCTTGTTGACTAAATCTCTCACATGACAGTTTATGGTTGTCATTAAATGGATGTTATTGCTTAAGAATGATTTGCTGTGCAGCTTACAGTTGTTGAAGCAGTGTTTATAGTCTTTGAAACCTTCTAGTTCTTCAGCCTTAAAGTATGCCTATATTTGACCTGTAATCTGTTTGTAACTTTCTTTGTCACTTGTGATATTGCTTGACTAAGCAAGAATGTTAATGATTGCAGATTTTTTTTTTTTTTTGATATTCCATGATTGACGAACGCAACAACAAGAACATTGATGATTATATTATAGGTTATTCAGGCCTGATTTTGTTTACTCTACGGTTATAACCTATGGATATTCTTGTATATATTTTTGTCTTTATTGATGTTTGTTAAATTTCAGCAATAATCTTCAATAAACCTTGTTAACTATGTTTGCTATTAAGTTATATGCTGAATTAGAATGATGCCTTCATGATTGCTAGCCTTGTCCCCCCCCACTCTTTTACATTTAATATTTTTTTTAGTAAGTTTTAAATATTTTTTGAGAATTAAATTGAAAATTGCTGAAACTCTGAATATTATTTGCTTAAGGTTTTTCTAGATACCTACATGGGTAATTCATATGTTTGTTCTGTCTAAACAACAGCATTTTGTTTAGGATAATCTAAGTTAATTTTCATTTTACGTGTATGTTTGGGTGTTATCCAACATGCTTGAAATTTATCCAAAAAATGCAAAAATTAAAGAGCATGTGTATAATAATAATCTAAATAATAAAACATGCTACATTTTTTCCTTGCAGTTTTTTTTATTATTCTAATAATTATTTTTAAAGTATTATTATCTTATATAAAATAGAATATATGTTGAAAAAAATTTCATTCCTATGGCTTGATCCTTATAGCATATTACAATTTCATGCTAGAAATAAACTGGGCATGATTTCCCCACTTTTCTTCGTTTTGGCCAAATCAATAGCAAAAGAGAACAGCTCACCTTGACTAAGAGCTGCCCGGGGTTGATCAATTGATCACGATCAATTGACTACAATTTTTGAGACCTCAAATTGTGCAACCCTGCTTCCTTTTCTCCCTCTTTTCCCCTTCCTCCTCTCTTTCTTGGTTTACAATTGATGGACATTGTGATGGCTCAAAAGAGGCAGTGGGGGATGGTGGATACCTTGGTGGGACCTAGTCCCACTTTTAATTTGAAAAGAAAAAATCGCATGTGGATTTGATCATGGATGGGCATCAGTGAGCCTCGGTCCTGCTTAAAAACCTAAAAGGGGCTTAAGATTGAGACATGCCTTGGGGCTTTGGTCCCACTTAACTCTTAGGGGAAAATAAGAAATTCATGAGGGCGGAGGGGACGCCCACATGGAAGCAACCAAACCCTAGACCGGACTTCAAATGGAAGCCTCGTGCCCTTGTCCTTGATTGTCTCGGTGAAATTGGACATCCACTTTGCCAAGTTGCTCATCCCTCTCCAAACCTCTGTTGGTTTTCCCCTTTTCTTTCATTTCTCCATGATAGGTTTTCTTTGTAGTCATGGAGGATGCAGCAAAGTCCCTATTGAAGAAACTTCCTCCATGGGACGGATGGGCAAATCAGATGTTTTAGGCACCATCCAAGGCAGGGCCACCATGTGACAAGTGCGACACTTGTGCCAGGGTTTTGAGGTCTCAGCCCTATTTAGATCCCATTATCTCACAGCAACTGGATGGGAATGGGACCAGACGACCAGGTCCCCCTTCGTCATAGCAGGATTTGAATCACTGGTATAGAGAACATTTTACTTTCAGATTTTGCACATAAGTAGTTGGTTATTATGTTCTTAAAAGACCTATTGATGCTTTGTGAAGTTATCCCTGGTAACATGTTTAAATAATTAGGTAGGTTAGTTCATACTATTGTCTAAGCATGCCTATTAATGTTGAAAGGCATTGCCTTAGCAAACTGAACTCAGCTCAACTCAAACTCAACTAAGCTTAAATCCCAAAGTAGTTGGGGTTGCCTACGTGAATCTTTTTCCTCCATTTCGCTCGATTTAGGGCCATACTTTCTGAGAGATAATGAGATATCAAGTCTTTCCTTGTTGCATCATTCCGTGTGATTTTTTTTTTTTGTTGGTTTATGTTGAACCTTGTTTCCTTTCTACATGCATCAAAATAATCCTTTGAATTGGTGCATCTTTCGGCCTATGCTGTACATTTCCAAACCATCTAAGTTCACCTTGGATGGTTAATCCTCAGCACACTAAATGAGGGTGAATTCTAACTGTATATTAGGTTAAAATATTAAATCAATTTTGAATCTAGTTTTGTCAGAAACTAAGATAGCCCATGCTATGACATTGATTTTGAATATATGTCCATTAGATTGCCATTCTATCAATAAAACCACATGCGAGAGCATATTAACTCCAGAGTGCCGGATGCTAGAATTCACAGTGCTTAAAAGAATAATGCTAAAATCTCCAAATGTCTATTCATTGTTTCCAATATTTCTATAGCATTTTTTTAATTTCAGTCAGATGTTTACCACCTATTTTAAGCATTCAAACAATCCACTTCCTATAACAATAAGAAGATTTGGTTGCAGCTACAAGAATGTGGAAATATCCTTTTGGTTCTAGATCGTCAGATGATATTGTTGTTTAATTGGAAAAAAAAATGAAATTCTGCATGTTGTTTGGGCAAGCTTGTTGGAAAATGATTAGCAATTTTCCTATTGATATGTACCTTTATTGCCATAGAAATCTGAAAATTTTACCTTTGTGTGCTTTTGGGGGAATTTTCTTTTCCTAGTTATGTAAAAGAGGCTTGCCTGCATAATTTCATGTTTGAATTATGCTTTTCTAGGAATTTTGAGCTTCTTTGCAACAAAATTGCGGTTTTTTTTTTGGTGAGCTTAGGAACTTGGCTCTAAATAAAGGAAATAAGCACCACAAGGACAAAAATCTACCGATTTTATGATCTTCTTATGTTGATAAGGAATTGACTTAAACCATTCCTTACGCTTTTATAGATTGGAATGATCTCCAAGGAACATTTAAACTGTGCTTGTGGAAAAAGCTGAAAAGGACACTTTAGGAGGTTTGGGGTGGACCAAACTTGAACAACCTTATTTTTCATGTTAGAAAACACCAAATTATTATGTTTAAAATTAATATATACAGGGAAGTTAGGAAGGCCTCTCTCAAAACCTTAACATTGACCAAAATTGGATTGTCGATTTTATAAGCAAAGAATACAAACTCGTCAATATGGTTGCAGATATTCCCACACATTATAACCTGAGAGTCTTGGTCAATCTGTTTGAGACTTTAAGGATGAAGATATGATTCATTATAAGTTTCAGAATTATTTTTTTGACTGCCTCTTAATGCCAGTCCTACTCTAAAGGCAAGTTTAGGAGAGAATGACATCCATGAGAATTTATGAGGCACGTAGTCAAACATACATGATTTGTTACGCAGGTTTTTTTTGATGGCTCATGTAGCAACAATCTAAAATGGTTTAGATATTGAGAATAGATGAAGAAGGCTTGGTTTGATATTACCGGGAGATTTATCTATCTTTGAGAAATAAACTATGAGGTGAACATTTGACTCAGAACACAGTTCCAAAGTTAAACAATCAAGTAGCAAAAACAAAAAACTTATTTGCTAGCTTGAAGGTTTTGTATGTAACTAGTTTGCATGAGATATCAAATCTCGTTCTTAAAAATTCTTGTGAAAATGTCTTCTCCAAATTGGGGGCAAAATTAGTAATCGATATGCACTATAGAGAAAATTCCTCCATTTTCTGATTTTGTTTTTAGATATTAATGCACCTATTATGTTTTCATGCTGCATCATTTTCCCATTCTTCAAGTCTTTGGTTATTGGGTTGTCGTCAGGGAGAAATGGTACTTGATTTTTTTCATCACAGGTTCTGGTCCAAACAATGCTTATACTAATCTGTCAAATTAGAGGTCATTGAAATCTCCATGAAACTAATGAGTAAATTGTCCATATGTAATCACTTATGTTTCTAAAAAAGCCGAGTGTTCTTTTTAATCTCGTTGTGCATTGACAAGCTAGTTCGCTCCTGTTGGTGCACCTTGACTATCTCCTCTCTAATTGATTTGATTGAATTCATGCCTGTGCACACTCTTTCAATATTGATATTACCTTCCTTTTGGCATTCATGAAAACCCCTTCCAATCTCCTGACCACTCTTGGAAACAAATGACAGAAGAAATTCTTTTGTTTAAGAGCCACCTTGCTTGCATTGTAATATTAATGCAGGAGAGCACAGAATTGACTAGGAGCAATTTTAACTTCCACAACTCAGGTATTAACACAACCAACATCTCAAAGAGTTAGAACTTCACAAGTGATGTCTTTCCCCCCAAGTGCATGGCAAAAGATAAAGTAGTAAAGTATTCCATGATTTCAAGAGAATCTTCAAGGCTGTATTAACTTTATCTTGTCCTTGTGGGAATGAATTTGAAGTAGGTTGTAGAATCATTGCATTTGCTTCTCAGGTCTCTTTACTAGATATACTGCATGTCATTTTTATGCTTGCTTTATTCTTGAATTATGGTTGCCTCATACGACTTTGGCTTTGCTAGTGATAAGGTGTTCAAGGTAAATCTTTTTACAAGTTAGCTTATATGGAATTTGTTGCTAATCACTTTTGATGTATACATACATGCATACAAACAAGGTTTGCTATACCTTACCAAAGTGGATGGTATGGGGTGTATCGTACCAGTTTGGTATTGGTGCGCGCTATGGGGCTAGGTACCAAGATGGCAAACCTTGCACACAAACACGCATGCGCGCACGCGCACACACACTCTCTATTTATCTATATATCTATTTGTTTGTCTATCTATCTGTCTGTCTGTCTATCTATCTGTATATATTCTTGTACTAATTATGAGAATCTTGTTCCAGGTTGATTTGGAGCACAACCAATATAGGTCATTTCAAGGATTGACTTGTTTGATGCAAATTTCTACAAGAACAGAGGATTTTATAATAGACACCTTGAAATTGCGTATTCATGTTGGTCCATACCTAAGAGAAATCTTTAAAGACCCCTCAAAGAGAAAGGTGTGATTTTCTTTATATTCTTTTGTCCAAATCTTGTTTGATAGCTTATTCAATTTGTTGTTTGTTCTTACGTTTTCCTTCAATAGGTCCTACATGGGGCAGACCGCGACATATTATGGCTTCAACAGGACTTTGGCATATACTTGTGCAACCTCTTTGATACAGGGCGGGTACTATCTTGATCTTACAATTCAATACCTATCCCCAGTCGTATGTGCTGTTAAGTGAATGTGCGGCATGCTATTAATTGCAACCTTTGTAGCCTAATAGCATTCTTACCACCACCTTTTTCTGTGAATGTTTCTATGTCCATCAATTTGCATTTTCTGGACTTTTTCTGTGAATGTTTCTATGTCCATCAATTTGCATTTTCTGGACCAAAAAACTTATTTTAGTGCTTTTATTTTTTGGGCTTTAAGAAGGAAGGAAGGATGTACATAAATCAATTTGCATTTTCTGGACTTTTTCTGTGAATGTTTCTATGTACATAAATGGTGTATTGAAATGATGATGATGATGATGATGATGATGATGATGATGATGATGAGACATCTAATTTAGTTTATATGTAATCATATCAAATTTTGAGATTATGGTTACATATTGGAAGGTGGAGTTAGGGAGATGCACAAAATTAAGGATGGAAACAAGCCGAGCTTAGGTGGGATTGTCCAAGCTCAAACCTAGGTATTTAAGTTCAGTTTTAGTACGGGCCTAAATTTAACATTTTCTTGAGGCTAAGCTCCTGCCCAATTTTGATTTTGGCTTGAGGTCACAATCTTGATGGGCATTAAGGGGTTTTCAAAGAGGTTGGGCAATGTAATCATATTGAATTTTGATATGATAGTTACATATTGGATGGGGGTTTGGAAGGTGGAGTTAGGCAGGTGCACAAAATTATGGAAACAGGCCGAGCTTAATTGTGATCGTCCAAGCTCAAATCTAGGTATTTAAGTTCAGTTTTAGCATGGGCCTAAATTTAACATTTTGCTGAGGCTAGGCTCTAGCCCAATTTTGATTTTGGCTTGAGGTCACAATCTTGATGAGCATTAAGGGGTTTTTGAAGAAGTTGGGCACTATGGCCATGGTGAGAAGGGAAGGCATGGAGGTTGTCATGAAGTTGGTGGGAGAGGCCTTATGGAAAGGGTGCTCAGGAGCTAGTGAGTAGCTGCATGCGCATGGGAGGAGGCTGGCTTGGATGGGTGGGCTGAGATTGGAAGGAGTGTGTCAAGGACATGCATAGGAGGTTGTTAAAGGTGAGGCAGTTGTAAAGGTCCTAGTGGAATTGGGTGATGGTGTAATTTGGGATCCACGAAATGAGGCAGATGGATGCTATAATGAGTTGGACAGGGTTTGGGTTATAGGTGATGAGATGGATCGGGTGTGGGAGGTCTGGTGGAGAATGAGATGGACAGAGTCAATAGGCTAAAGGATGAGGCTAGTAGTAGGTAGCAGTTGATGGGAAGCCTATAGACTAGAGGGAGCCTGGTAATAGTGTGGCCTGGGCATTGCAGACAAAGGAGGCCGATTGGTTTATGGGGCTTGAGAGTAGGGATCAGGGAATAAGGCAGGTTATGGGTAGTGACGAAAGGAGGCCATCAGGTTGGGGTTGTTGATAGAGGTGAGGAAGGCTGGGGGAGGGGGCATCAAGTGGTCACCAAGAGATGGAATGAGGATAGTAAGGTGGTTAAGATTTGTTTTAGAGTATGGTTGTTCTTAATATTCCATTTTGAAAGGATCGCTAAGATGTTTCTGTGAAATATATTGTATTTGTTTTTGGCTTGGTGTACCTTGTGTGAAGCCAAGTGTTGCTTGAGCTTAGCTTGAAGCTTCTTCAGCTATTAATTTTGTGGTCTGGATGAACCCAAAACTGTGATGAGTTGAGCATAAATCCTCGCCTGAAGGTGGCCCAGATCTATTTCCAGCCCTAAGAATTTTGTGTGTGTGTATATGCAAGCGCACGCATGGTTCTATCTGCATGTGTCTGCACGCACGTGTTTCTATTATTTTGCCATTATTTGTCGCATAATGCAAAATCAATCTTTTTAGGCACGTAATGTTGTTAATTGCATAATATATTGACTTCAGGCTTAGATGTTATCAAGGAAAAGTCTTTTGTCTATCAGTTTAAGGTCTTAATATACATTTTTATGCCTGGGAGTTTGAATAATTACTTTAATAGCTATTTGTAATTGTTGAGGTATCAGGGAATCGAGGACTACACACACACACACATGTATTTACATATGTATGTATATACATCTGTATGAGAGGTGGACTACATACTTTATATTAATTCCTTGAAAAGGAGTTAATGATTCAAAATCAACGATGGACCATCCAAATTCAAGATTATTGTCGAACATGATCTACATTACAAAAAAAAAAAAAAAGCCTAGAAACCAAAATCCATGTATTTTAATGGTCTTTAACCTAATTATCATATAGGTATTAAAATTTACTGTTTTAATAGCATGTTACCGTGTTTTACTATGATCTAATGATGAAAATCTATTAATTCTAAGTCTACTCATGTTTTAAGAAGTGTAGATCATGATCTATGAAGTGGATTTTGAATGTATATGCTGTGTCTTGTATTTGACTACACTAATGCAATTTGTACTGCTCATTTTCATACCCATTTGATGCGTACATTACAGACTGTCGAAATATATGATTTTTTGTTTCTAGGAGTTTTATGTAGTACAGATTATGTGCAGTGATTTTGATCTTCAATTTAGATGGACTATTGTTGATCCTAAAATTGTTAATTCTATTTTTAAGAGGCTAACATAAGGTGTGCAATCTATATATATATATATATGTATATATATATATATATGTCTATATATATATATATATATATGTATGTATATATGTCTATATATATGTATATATGTATATATATATAGGGGTAGACTTGGGTAAGGTCGATCGGATTTGGACTTAGATCCGGTCAGGTCAAACCGGACAATGGGGATCCTAGATTGATGATCCAAGCCATTAGATGTGATCTACTACCTCAAAACTACTTACATACAAAAAATCATATGATTTGAAGACCCCTAGGCTATACATCAAGTGGTCAAAAAATATATCTAATTCAATTTTATTCACTCTGTCCAATTTTTGACTATTTGATGCATAGGCTAGGGGTCTCCAAATTATATGATTTTTTGCATGCAAGCATATTTGAGGTAGTAGATCACATTTAACGTCTTGGATCATTGATGTAGAACCCCTATTATAGAGTTTTGATCGGACCGGATCTGAGTCCAAATCCGATTGATCTGATTCTAGTCCGGCTCTCTCTCTCTCTCTTTATATATATATATATATATATATATATATATATATATATATGACTACTTTTTGACAACAAGCAGTTCGGGTATAGTTGATCACATCTAGTAGCTTGGATCATTAGTCGGGTCCCTGGTAATTCAGTCAAGATTGGCCTTGGTGGGGCTGTTGTGTGGGCATGCACATTTTGGTCTATCATATGTAATATGCATGTATGTATGTGTGTCTGTGTGTGTGTGTAGATGGACTATGCTTCTCTCCTTTCAAGTCGAAAATCAATAGTAAGACACTAAGATCAAAGATCAACACCATTTATCATGATCTAAGCATTACAATTTATTGATTTTTAATTTATGCATGTTTTAACATGCTTAGATTATGGTCAATAAGGTAGATTATCAATTCAATGCTTTATGATGTATCAGTTCAATGCAAAGGTTAGAGATTACTAAATACATGATTTTTGATTTCGTAGCATTTTCAATGGCATCGATCATTTTTAATGCATAGGTTAGAGATTACTAAATTCATTCCTTCATACATTCATTTATTAGATTTTGTCTTTGGTTCTTGTTTAGCCTTTGGAAAGTTAAATACGGGCACAACTTTTCTTGGGTGATTGATTTTCTTTTTTCTTTTCCTTCCTGTACAGGCATCAAAGGATTTTGCATTTGCACAATTTTTTATCCTTGGGTTATTGATTTGATTTTCCTTTTCCCCCTGTACAGGCATCAAGAATTTTGCAGTTGGAGAGAAATAGTCTGGAGTATCTTCTGCATTACTTTTGTGGAGTTAATGCAAATAAAGAGTAGTGTCTTTACCCTTGGATGCATTCTTTACAATTATATGTAATATGTATATCTTTTTATTATGAAATGGCCTTGTAGTTTTCTGTAGTTGTTTCTTTAATTTAAAATTCAATACATTCAGTCAGAGGTTGACCAATTTACCTTGTTTCTTGCAGATACCAGAATGCAGATTGGAGATTGCGCCCACTTCCTGATGAAATGCTCAAGTAATATTTCATTGGAAAGAAGGGCCTATCTATTATAACGAAACTCAGCTGATCATTTTCATTATTTGCACTTTTTACCTGAATGAATATAACATTAGACCATGGAATCTGAGCCAATGATACATTCTATGTGTGCTCTACTTTTTGCAGGTATGCCAGAGAAGATACACACTATCTCCTACATATATATGATTTAATGAAAAGTAGGTTGATATCAGCATCTACAAATGAAAATGATCTTCTGTTAGAGGTACAGCTCTTAGGGTTGATAGATTTTTTGTTTTGGATATGTTAGAAGAAGCCTATGCAAGGCGGATGAAAAAATGGATTACTTTAAAACCATGGAGGAGAAAGTAGATTCTATCTTTTGTTGTCCAAAATCTTTGTTTTATGTCTTCTGTTTAAATATGAGAAGAAACTGACTGCTTGAACAGTATTAAATAGTTTGCTTTTGTTTGTATAATCTGATGTATGTGGTCCAAGCCTTATTTGATCATCTTCATAATCATTGGTAATTTGTTCTTGGATTTACCTGTACCAAAAACCAGTCATTTTTTCCTATTAATTGCAGGTCTACAAACGTAGCAGTGAAATTTGTATGCAGCTTTATGAAAAAGAACTCTTGACCGACACATCATATCTCCATATATACGGGTTCGCAGTTTTGCATGTTTGCTAGTGTTGTGTAGGGAATCATTTTTCTCAAGATGACATTTTGCAGTGTTATTTTTCTTGTTAAAATATTGCTTTTACCATACTTTGCCATTTGATTCTTCTCTCCTGACCACATTTGTAACTGCATCATTGACAGGTTACAGGAAGCTGATTTCAACTCGAAGCAACTTGCTGTCGTTGCTGTAAGTACATCACAATCTACTTTAAATTGTATATCACTTCATTGTTTGATTTAGATTGATATCGGTTCTTTTTAGACATTGAGAACTGGAATCATACTTATCTTCTTATGTTATTAATGATGCGAGGCTTGTGGATTTTGTATGATCAAGCCGATATTTCTTTGTCCAATCAAAATTTTCTTTCCTCATGGTCTTAGTGCCACATTTTTGATATCATTAAAAATGAGAAGTTCATATTGTTTTTCTATCTGAGTTAGGCTTGTTTCTGGAACATATTTGAAGCCAATGGAGTCACTATTGCCAGCTGTCTTGAAAGTTCGGATTTCAAGAGATTGCTTGCTCATCATTCTTAATGTCTTTTTGGCTGTTCACTGTTGTAAAATAACATTTCATCGATTTGATAATTTTCGAAAAGAACGTATCTAAAATTTATTGTGGGAACTTCTGGAATTTGTAAAACTATCTCGTCTGTTCATCTGACTGTTCCCATGCATTTGTAACAGGGGCTATTTCAATGGAGAGATAGTATTGCCCGTGCAGAGGATGAGAGCACTGGCTATATATTGCCAAATAAAACTCTACTTGAGATTGGTAATTTGAATGTTGAGCAGGAAGTGCCATGAATTAATATTAATATTTCTTTTGGTGCTAGATATGGATTATCTATTTGACTTCTTTGATATTCTCCTATCTAAAAGCGAGGCAGACGCCCGTCACTTCTGTAAAAGTACGCCGCTTGGTGAAATCAAAGCACCCATTTGTCGAGCGCTATATCGACTCTGTTATAAGCATTATTAGGAGTTCAATTGCAAATTCTGCTGCTTTTGAGAGAATTGCTGTACAGCTGAAGAAAGGGCGGCTGGAAGCTGTAACTTACACATACCTTTCAGAGTAGAGATTATGAAATTTTTAATTTTTTTTGTTTACATATGTTGGCATGATATTGTACTTTTTCTTGCCTGCAGTCACCCAAGCAAGATATGGAAGCAATCAGCTGCAATTCTAACTTGGTCACTGCCGTTGGTCAAGATGATCATACCATTGGTGCTAGGAACATTGATACCACTCATAGTGCTGAATTGGCCGCAGCTTCTACAGCTACTATAGGTGATTGCACCAAACCTGCAGATTCTGGACTTTTCAGTGGTCCCATTTGTGCACTGAGGAAATGTCATCAAGAAGAAAAATCAGATAATATGTTATTGCCAGAAAATGGGTGTTCACTCAAGCTATCTGACACAGCTGGAACAATGCAGAAGATGGATAGTGGAAGCACTGAGCATTTACAACCTGCTAGGAAAGTGGGTACATGGTTCTGCTAATTGTTTCTTAATCACGAGGTTGAATTCGTTTTGATTCTATGAAAACACTTTTTTCAGGCTAGCATTGCTTCGGTCCAAATATTGAGAAAGCCATCTTGTGGTTTTGGAACGTTGTTAGGAAATTCTTCTTCCAGGAGAAAGTTTAATGCTGATAAAGGAGGGAATGCTGAACAGGTGTTTAAATTATTTATAGTCTATATCTGGTTCTTTTTGAATCTTTACTTTCCTTTAGTTCTTTTGATGAAAATAATTATTTGGATTGGCAAAATGATCATGAATCTCCATTAGTCAAGTGCTTAAACATGCAATTACTTTTATAAGTTTTAATTTGTTGGTTAATATCATGATCTCAAAGCACACTCTCAGTTACATAGTTGCAACACTGTTGCAGATTTCATTTGTAGAAGTCAAAGCTCATGAGGACGAGACACTTTTCAGAAACAGTTGTAGAAACTGAATTGCATTTGGATTGCAATCTATCTGGGCGTTGGAAATTAATGCATGAAACAAGAAAAGTCAATAAGCTTTATTTCAGGACACAGGTTTCCCAATAACTAGATATATCAGAAAAATGGTTTACTGATTCACATTAATAATGTAGATAAATATAATATGAAACAGAAAATAATACTGTTCTATGTTTAATTTTTTTTTGTATGTTTGGTTTGCTCCTCAGTTAAAAAAGAAAAAGAAAAAAATCATATTATGCAACTTGTCACCTTGACCTTTGTAAAGTGGGAGTCCATTATGGATGCACAATTACAACCATGGTGGCATATATTGATCATTTTTGTTGGTTTACATTTGCAGGTCAAGAATGAGAACAAAGTAGAGCAGATAAAATCGACAGTAGCCCTTCCATTCCATCATTTTTCTGGTGGAGAAAAGCTTTCGGAGGTGAGTCCTGAGGTGAACCTCAACCATCGACGGGTAGAGAATCAGCAGCAGTGTACTGGCTATGTCACCGAGATGATGAAATTGGAAGAGGTCATACCATTGGAGAAGGAACCAGACAATTCGCTGTCTGCTGCAGATAGCCCGAAGGCTGATGATAGTAGGAAGCACAGGGAATGGTTCCCTCCTCTACAAGAAAATGGCAGTGGTGGAAGTTTTCAATCAGAATCTGATAATGCGGAGGGGCTAGCATCATCCTTGGATCTTTCCTCCAGTTTTGAGAAATGCTTTCGGTCAATCAATGAGAGGAGAAGCTCTCGTCAGAACCATAAGCCGTCTCAAGAGCCGGAGGTTAACTATCAGTTGAAGCCATTTGACTATGCTGCTGCTAGGAAAAATATGAAGTTTGGAGAGGTCGGAGGAAAGGACATAGCTGAAAGTGATAATCGGCTTCAAACTTCATCAGTTTCGGGAGAGACGCATAAAGGCTTGGCATCTGGTCAGTCTCGAGGTGAAGAAAAAGTGAAGGGCTTTCAGCATCCTCGGCGCCGCCAGGCTTTTCCACCTTCAGGCAACAGAAGCACGACATATCACTAGCACACTGCCAAGGTCTATACTCCATGTATCTTAAAAGTGCCTATTCAGACAAAAGAAAAGAGGTGTTACTTCTAAAAGTTTGCAAAAGAAGAAAAAGGGAATAAGATAGCATCAGCGGCATCACTTCCCAAAATTTTTCTTGCAACCAGTGCACATTTGTAAGTCATAAATTTTACATGGCACAGGTAAACAGCTTTATTGCTGCCTCTGATTTTGCTATCATTGGACAAATCTAACTAAGTTCTTCAGTAACTGGATCACGAGAGTTTGTGTTTTTGGGGTTTCTCCTGCTAGTTGCAGTGTAACTCGTTGCAGTCCTTGTCGATGCCCAGCTAATTTGGCTTGCGGGATCTGTTGTGCAGAAGAGCCATTAGAAAACCGTGTGGTGCTCACCTAGTCAACCTGGTACCATCTGAATAAATTGTAAGGATCCTATAGAGGTTCGGTTCAAGGCCATCATGAATAACCATGTCCTAATAATTTTTGAAGCATCGCAGCTAGTTACATGCGTTGGCTCTCAAATCATGGACTTGCTTTCCCATTCTTCCTCTTTTCTTTTCATTAAATTTTTTGGCCCCTGCAATTTCCCGTCATCTTGTGGCTGTGCTTTCTTTCATTACTTGTTGACACTCGGAATTAAATCATAATTCTGCCCTATACAATGGCACGTAGTCAATTTTGGAATTGGAGAATCTCTCCATTCGTCCTTCAGTCTGGTGTGAGTTTAGTGGAAGTTTTTGCTAAAATTAGAGAAGCAGCGGGTCTCTTCTGATCCTCTGAAAACGCTGGCATGGTAGAGAAGCTGCATTAGCGAACGAGATGAGACATTCTTTCCTCGTGTGGATGCATTATGCAGACGAGAGAAGCAATATTTTTTTTATGTCAATGTATATTTTTCTCTCCATGTCTCTCCATTGTTAGAGAGAGAATTATTGATTTGGAGAATAGTGATTTCTTTATTATTCTCTACTTCCCTTATTTTTCCAAAGAAATGATAGAAACTTGCCTTCTCCCTTATTTTTATTTTCTTAATCCAAATAGTACGGTCTAGGAAAGAGATTCTCTCTTGTTTAAACGTGTCTCAATTCTATCACTTATCATACATCCATCGAAGAAGCCCTTGACCACCTTCTTCAAAAAGAAGAGTCTTAATTTCTGTCAATAAAAGGATGTAGCTGCACAAGTTGAAAAAAATAGAAAATCTTTGTCACGCCTCCATCTGAAGGCATGACCTAAGTAGTAATTTATGATCAGTTGATATACACCTTTAAAATATTTATCTGACGTCCCAATACACATCTCTAGATGAAACGATATATAGTTTTCATAAACTTTTAAATATAAAAATCTTAGAAAAGAAGAGAGATTTGAAAGAGGAGAAAGGGCCTCGAGGTGTGTATTGGGTCATTACTGGGTGTGTATCAAAAATACTTATAATATATATCAATAAGCTATTTAGTGTGTATCATTTGTTCATATACTGTATACTGATAAATGTATCAAAAATATTTATAATATATATCAATAAGCTATTTAGTGTGTATCATTTGCTCATATACTGTGTACTGATAAATACTATATTTTGAAAACTATGTATCGCTTTATCTAGAAGTGTGTATTGAGATGTTGGATGAATATTTTTTTAGATGTGTATCAACTAATCATATAATGTGTATTGATGAATACTAAGTTTGGTAAATTATATATCAATTTAGCTGTAGGTATATAATAAATCATTGCTGGATGTGTATCAAAAAAGCTTACAGTATGTATCACTTGGTTATATATTTAGTGTGTATCATATGGCTATATAGTATGTATCGCTATGTACTGAAAACGAGAAAGAAAGAGAATGCTTTAATCATGGGACTAATAATTTTTTCAATAGAAAAAGTCTTTGACTTTTAGACTCATACTTTAAGATTAGTATTAAGGGACACGTGGCACATTATGAATCCCACCCCATATGATCTTTTATAATGCCCGCTCTATATGATTTGTTCAACCTTGTTTCTCTTTGGGACAGCATAAACACATGGAAAGCTTGATCTGATCGGCTCCTTCAATTGTCCGAGATTAATACATTTGAACATATACAAATATGATTTGTTCAACCTTGTTTCTCTTTGGGACAGCATAAACACATGGAAAGCTTGATCTGATCGACTCCTTCAATTGTCCGAGATTAATACATTTGAACATATACAAATAGGAGGAAAAATTATATATGGAAAAAGAATCGCAAAAGTAGTGGAAAAGGTTGAAGAAAGAAAGAGAAAGCAAAAGATAGCAATCACATGAAGAGGAGAAATTATATTTTTTGCTCGGTGTACTAGCTCAGCAATACATCAGGCTAATTCTTTTCCACCATATGGATAATCTGGCCTCCTCAGCATAAGGAAGAAAAAGAAAATAAGCACTCCGCCCTAGCTACATCCATCTCCTGACCGATTAATAGATAGCTAGCACCATTTGTGTCTTGATCTTGTTAAGCTCTAGAGCATCCTCTGACAAAATGATCAAGGAGAACAATCACATTCATAAACATAGTGGAAAAGGTTGAAGAAAGAAAGAGAAAGTAAAAGATAGCAATCACATGAAGAGGGGAAATTATATTTTCCACTCGGTGTACTAGGTTAGCAATACATCAGGCCAATTCTTTTCCAGCATGTTGATAATCTAGTCTCCTCAACATAAGGAAGAAAAAGGAAACAAGCATGCCGCCCTCTCTTGTGCGAATGAAACTCTAGCTGCATTCTTCTCCTGACTAATTAGTAGAGAGCTAGCACCACCAATGTTTTGATCTCATTAAGCTCTAGAGCATCGTTTGACAAAATGATCGAGGAGAACGATCACATCCTCCAGTTATCATTTGCAGATGTAGCAACCTCGATGAACTGAGCATACACATGCATGTGTGGTGAGTGACACAAAAAGCTTGAATATCCAAATAGGGCCCAATAATTTAGGAAGTATCAAATGCACCTTGACTTACAAAAGACCTTCAAATGTGGGATTAAAATTTATTAACTAGTTGAGAATAAAGTTTTTAACAATTGAACTTTTTTGACCAAAATAAGAAAGTAAAAAATAATCAAATATTATCTAATAGGTGTCCATAACATAAATATAGGATGATACCACATGGTAAGTCTACTCTTTTTTGTAGCATAAAGCAATACTAAATCATATTGCATTTTTTTTACTAATATGCTACATCAGCCTTTGGTTAACCTTAGTAGGAGTTTGGTTGACTAAGGCGAAGTTCATGAGTCAAACCAGGGCATTTTAGAAGGGCAAAGTCTCTTTGTACATATATTTATCTCATCATGCCTAATGTTAATGTACAATGGATTAAGTGGATTGGCTTTTGTATGTTATGGTTTTAACTTCAATGGAGATTTCACTCGTTGATTGTCAATGCTGGAATCACCTAAAATTGCCAACTCGACATCCTTGGTTGAGGATGAGGAGGAGATTGGTCCAATTAGGTAGGCCTTTCGATCTAGAAAGAGATCATCCCTCTAATCATGGTAAACCAGATAAGGCAATTCTAACTGCACAAGGCTAGCCTACATCACATCTCGAATGCAAGATGTAATTTCTACCAATACGATTCACGTACACATTCCATAATGGCCACCACTTAAAGTGGGAAGGACCGCTGCTTCCCTTCTATAAATAGAGGGGAAAAGGGGGACCCTAGGTAAGTCATAACCCCTCGCAAGCCCTCTTGTTCGATTATCCACTGAGTATTGGAGGGTCCTTCCGAAAATACTTCCAGTTAGAAACTTTATTTGCAGGCACAATCCTTACGGATTAGTGCATTGTGCACTACGGCTCACTTTAGTCAGGACCGACCTTTACCTCAACTCAGCACCTATAAGACCCACTGATCTTGGAGTTAGCTCAAGAATCAGCAGCAACATTGATAATTCCCAAGCCTCTCAAGCTCAGTGTAGGATAACTCATTATATTATAAATATTATTGTCAAAACTTTTCTAAATAGATAGGGCTTTAAATTGACATCTTAAGTTCATATACTTCAAAACCACTTATGAATTTATTGCGTCCTGTGATTTCAAACATAATATGCTTCAAAACTTCTATAGCATATTCATAAACATAGTTGTATGTCTATTTAGACCTACTACTATTTGGAAAGTAATATAGCTAAGAAGCTTTGCACTAACTAATTTCATAGGTATGCTGCAATTTTTTTCTAAAGGGTGAGTAGAGAATTATCAGCATTTTTTTATGGAAAAAAAAATATAAAGTTCTATTACAAAGAGAAGGAGAACTTAAGAAAAATGTTGATAAAAGAAACATATAGAATAAGGAGTCAAGCACCTAAAAGTAAAATGCTTTTCAACAATGAGCGAACATGTTGTAATACTTCAAAGCTGACCACGATAAGGAGCTCCAAGATAAAACTAAAATATTTTTTTCCAAAAAAAGATATAAAACTACAATATATAATTGCTCAAAACTACTTATTATATTGAAGATGATTTCTTTAAGAAAACTTACTATTCCTCTCCTTCTATAAGTGCCAACATATGGAGAGAAATGGCCGGTCTCAAGTTGTTGGAAAAAATTATAATCATGAATAATAATGCCATAATTTTTTTTCTCTCTATATGCAAATAAATGGGATATCGCAAAGCAACAATAATCTCTATGATCTAATGAGATAATTAATAAGCAAAAATAATCAAGCAACTCATAAAGAACACCATAATTTTATATGAATCTTTCACTATTTAGAATACAGGATTACTGAAGGTCTTCTTTAGATCAACTAGAGATTACATAAATATATCATCAAAAATAAATCTTGACTTCCACAATAAAAACAATATTGACCAATAAAGCAGATCTCAAGAATAAATAGAAATAGAGGGCAGATCTCATCAAATGTGTGAATGCTTGAAATAATTAATAATTTTTTTTAAAGATCAAAATTATTTAGCTTGTAGTTCTCAATGTTAGGAACAATATATTGAATTTTTATCAAAATCAAAATACAATCAACCATCTCATCATTTGATAAAATAGCACCAAAATTCTCTTATTTTTTGTCTTTTCTATTGTCGTCGCCTCTATTTTTACACTACACAACTCCTTTGTTGCGAATACAATTCGGGCCCAAACAAAAATACATAATCTAAAACACCCATGTTTCCTTTTTATTTTATTTTAAGGTTGTGGATCCCACATAAGAAGGGACCACATAACAAATCTCTTCTTCCTGACTTATGTGGGAGGTTCCACTAAGCCAGCTTTCTCTCTGCAAGTAATCAACTTTTGCATGAACAAGATTTTAATTATCATATTTGATCTATTATCATCGGTATAGATTTTTTCAAGATAAAGCAACTTCATCTCCAAAGTATCTCAAACTAAATAATAGCTCATATCAATATACTTGGATCTCAAATAAAATATTAGATTCTTTGAAAGATGGATGATGCTTTGATTGTCACAATAAAGTATGTATTTTTCTTATTCTAGGTCCAACTCTTTTAAAAAATTTTTCATCCATAAAGTTCTTTTATAAGTTTCTGCAATTGCAATATGCTCAACCTCTGTAGTGACAAAGCAACACATTTTTGTAATTTAGATTGCCACATTGCTCCCCCTAAAAAAATTATTAAATATCATGATGTAGACTTTTTAGAATATATATCACCAGCCATGTCTACATCTATATATCTATTCAATATAGGTTTGTCTTTACTAAAATACAAATAGACTATAAAAGTACCTTTAAGATACTTGAGGATCCATTTAACAGCTGTTTAATGTTTCTTACTAGGATTATAGAGAAACCAACTTACAATACCAACTGTATGAGCAATATTTGATCTTGTGCAAATCATAGTGTACATCAAACTATCAAATATGAATGTATAAAATATTTTTTTATTTTTTCTTTATCTTTCTCACTTGGAGGATATTATATCGATTTAGACTTGCTCATATTGAACCATTCAAGTACTCTTTAGATATATCTCTCTTGAGATAACCAATTTTTTTTTCTCTTTCTGTCATGAGTAATTCTTATGCTAAGGATTTATTTAGCCGACTTCAAGTCTTTCATTAAAAAAGATTTGCTCAACTCTCTTTTCAAGCTTTCAATCTTTCTAGCACCATGGTCAATAATTAACATGTCATCCACATAAAGCAAGATAATAATGAAGTCTTCATCAGAGAATTTTTTTATAAATGCATAATAATTAGAAATAATTTTTTTATACCCATGATTCATTATGAAGGAATCAATTTTTTTATACCACTATCGAGGTACCCTCTTGAGTCCCTATAAGTTTTTCTATAATCTGTATATAAGATGCTCTTTGCCTTTAATTGTGAATTCTTCGGCTACTTCATGTAAATTTTTTTCTTTAAGCCTTCATGAAGAAAAGCAGTTTTCACATCAAGTTGTTTAATTTTTAAATTCATGCTTGCAACTAAATCAAAACTAGTTTTGATTGAAGACATCTTAATCACAGATAATAAAATTTCTTCAAAATATCCTTTTCTAATGAAATCTCTTCACAACCAACCGTGTCTTGTACCTTGGCTGTGAGCTCCTCTTCAATCTTCATTCTAAACACCCACTTATTCTTAAGTACTCTCTTACCCTTAGGTAGTCTATCAACTAAAATGTACAGTTATCATGTAAAGATTTTATCTCATTCTACATGATTTTTAACCACTGTTTTTTTTGCTCATGATTTATGACCTTTTGATAGCATTTCGATTCTCTCTCATCAGTGATCATCACATACTCATGAGCAAAATATCTCTAAGATGAATGATGCTCTCTAGTAGATCTTCTTAACTGAGGCTCAATTGATGATTTTAGAGGGGCTTGCTCTGTATGCTCATCTGCCATATCATTATCAGATATGGGATCATCAACTATATTACCATCATCTTCCTATACATCTCTTCTATTATCATTATTCATCATGGTAGGAGGCACTAGACCCAGATCAACATATTTTTTAGTGATAGGCTTTGGCTTCTTAACCTTTTCAATTTTTAATAGTTTGATCTTTTAGAAACATAATATCTTTATTTCTGATAATGTTTTTATCAACTGGATCTTATAATTCTTTAACCAAATTCTTCATGTGCATAATCTAGGAAGAACATTATTAAGACTTTCCATCAAGCTTGGATCTCTCATCTTTAGGGATATGAATAAATACCCTGCAGCCAAATATCTTTAAGTGATTATATGAAACATCTTACCTAATCCAAACTCTTTCTGGTACATCATCTTGCAGAGAAATTGAAGGAGAAAGATTGATTAAATCTATGATAGTTCTCATCACTTCATCCCAAAAGGATTTAGGCAATTTAGCATCAGAGAGCATATATCAAATTTTTTCACAAATACTAGGATTCATTCCCTCAACAACACTATTATGTTAAGATGTTTTAGGAATAGTTTCTCAAGCCTGATGTTATGATCTCGATAATATTTCTCAAATAGACTCTTATATATTCACCATCATTATCTACTCGAATACACTTTAGTGCCTTTCTATTTCTCCTCCAACACCAGCATGAAAATGCTTGAATATATCGAGCACATGATCTTTAGATTTCAAAACAAAAGTCCATACTTTTCTAGAATGATCATCAATAAAAGTAACAAAATATAAATCATTTCCAAGAGTTCTAGCATCCGTAACGCAAACATTAGCTTGAATCAAATCTAAAATATGTGATCTTCTATGTGGAGTAGATTTATGAAATGTAATACTATGTTGTTTGCTAATTAAACAATCAGTGCATGTCTTCAAAGACATATCTTTGATAGAAAAAAATATTCTTCTAGTAAGGATGTCAAGTCCCTTTTCGTTCATGTGACCAAGTTGCTTATACCCTAATTCAGTGGAGGAATCTTCAGTTGTATTTACTTTCATATTGCACAATTTTGTCTACATCATATAAAGTATGCTTGATTTTTTTTCTCTTGCTATCATTAGAGAATCTTTGGTAAACTTTCATTTTTCTTCATCAAAATGGCTATGATAATTTTCATCATCAAGTATTCTAGTTTCTTCCACAAACTATGGGTATTAGTCTCCATCGCATCATGATAAAAAACTACTATCATTTATCTATTGCCTAATTAATCTAATTATTTTTTTATTTATTTTTACAACTCTTGTTGAGTTTTCTCACTTGGTTTGGCACCATCTCCTTTAATGGGATTATATAAATTTTTGTAGAATAATAAAACTTCTATTCAAAACTTTCAAATTAAATACTTAGAAGATGTAAGTTTATCCATACTTCTGCCTTTATGTTCTTCCATTTAATGAATAAAAAAAAATTCAACCAGTTTCAATCTTGCTCTGATACCACTTTGTTGGAAAAAAACTGCAGTCATGGACAATAATGCTGCAAACTTCTTTTTACTCTTTGTGTAATAAATAGGATATTATAAAGCAATAATAATCTCTATAATTAATCTGATAAATAATAAATAAAAATAATCATAGCAAGCCATAAAAAAGGACATCCTAATTTTGATATAAATCTTTCACTATTTAGAATAATAAAATTACTGTAGATTTTTTTTAGATTAACTAGAAGGTATACAAATATATCATCAAGAATAAATCTTAGCTTTCATACTAAAAATAATCTTCATAAATAAAGCAGATTTTCAGAATAAATAGAAATAGAAGGTTGATCTCACCAAATATATAGATGCTTGCAATAATTAATGAATAAGACTTTTTAAAGATCAAAATCATTCAACTTATAGCTTTCGATGCTAAGAATAACATACTGAATTTTCATCAAAATCGACATACAATCAACTATTCGATCATCTGATAAAATAATACCAAAATTCTCTTATTTTTCTTCTTTCACATTACTGCGGCCTCTATTTTTATGTTGCACAACTCCTCTGTTGTGAAACAATTCCGACCCAAACAAAAATACATGACCTAAAACACCCACATTTCCTTTTTATTTTATTTTAAGATTATGGGCCCCACATAAGGGACCACACAACATAAGTTTTCTCCATGCTTTGGGTATTCTCTTGCCTCTTCAAGTTATCCAAAAAGAAATGAAGGCAGAGGCTCTGCATTTCTACTTAAGAGAGATCATAACAGTTCCTCAGATAATTCTAGCAAAGGAGGATGACCAAGCATAGAGAAAAAAGCACAAGAAACAAGAAAAAAAAATAAAAATAAATTTATAAAAAAAACTATTAATCAATTAAAAGAGTCTTTTCCAATTGTAAATAAAAATCTAGACTACATCATATAGATAAGCTTTACAAAAGCCGACCGGAGAAATCAGTAACTCAGCTAAAAATAGAAAGAAATGTACTACAACTAGTCAACTAAAATCCAAAAATTAAAGAAAAATTAATAATATCTCTAATAAAAAACAACAAATTTATATAAACACCTCCAAATTTGAATGATTTATACTTAGATCCTAAAAATTTTAAAAACATCGATTAGCTACCAAAACTTAAAATTTGTTGCAATATAGTCCAGCCATCTATTGCCACTACAAAATGTATGTGAGGGTCACATGATAATTTATTTTGTCAAATTTCAGAACCGTCCTTCTCACTAACTTGGCAAGAGGCTCTTGTTTTGATAGGAATTAAAATAAAGGAAAGAAAAGTAGCACTTTGAAATCTATGCCAGTTGGTGTATAACTTTTCATCTTTTGAGATTTATATAGATGGATGGATGATAAAGAATGGAGCATTGTAAAATCTATGCAAATGGATGAATGATAAAAAATAAAGTACTTTGAGATCTATGTTGGCAGTCAAATCATAAAAGAGAGAACACTTTAATATCTATACAGATATATAAATGATAGTAGATAGAGCACTTTGAGATCTATGCATACGAATGGATGATAGAGGATAGAGTGCTTTGAGATCCATGTAGATGGATTGATTATTAAGGATAGAGTGCTTTAAGATTTGTGTGGATAGATGGATGACGGTGGATAGACCACTTTGAGATTAATTTATGTAAGTAGATGGATGATAAAAAATAGAGCATATCAAAAGGCATGTAGGTAGATGAATAATAGAGAGTAGAGTACTTTAAGATATATATATAAATAGATGAATGATAGAAGACAAAATGCTTTAAGATCTATGCAAGTGGATAGACAAAAAAAGATGGAGCACTTCAAGATATATGCAAATGGATGATGATAAAAGATGGAGTGCTTTAAGATTTGTGCAAGTAGATGAATCACTGAGAATAGAGTATTTTAAGATTTATGCAAATGGATGGATGATAGAGGAAAGAGTATTTTAAGATTTAAGTAAACGAATAGATGATAGAGGATTGAGCGCTTTGAAATCTATACAGAAGAATATTTCATAGATGAAGTGTTTTGAGATCTATCTAGGCAAATGAATCATAGATAAAGCATTTTGGGATCTGTGCAAATGGATGCATGAGAAAATAAAGCGCTTTAAGCTCTATGTATATACATAAATGATTGAGGCTAAAGTACTTTAAGATCTATATAGAGAAATGAATAATAGAAGATAGGGCACTTTAAGACTTGTGCAAATGGATCAAAGATAGATAATAAAGTTTTTAAAGATTTGTAAAGAAAGATAAAGGACAAAGGACAAGCCTTTCTAAAGTAAGATCCAGATAAACAATTAGGCCATATGGTCATAAATTTGAAGTTTTGGTGGCTACTTGACACTTTTTATATTTTTGAAGTCTGAATGTAAATGACTCAAACTTGAAGAGATATTTCTATAATTTTTTCTAAAAAATCATAGAAAAATTGAATAATAATCAAATATTGAATTGTTAAGACCTTCAACTACAAATCTGCTAGCTTCTACAAGGCTTGGCATGGTCCAACTAATTATAGTATTTGTCACTTATATCGAGTAGTCTATTAGAGTAGTTGAGAAGAATGTGATAGATATTTTTCTATTGAAAATCACAAAACAAGCAATCACCTCTGAGATCATCATCCTTCGTGGCCACTATGCAAACCTATAATTTTTCAAGCTTCCTTCCTAAGGACCTCTTTAATGTGTGGTTAGGAGTGGCAATCGGGTTGGGTCGGGGCATAAATGGGTTAGATCAATGCCGGTTGGATCAAAAAATCGTCAACCCAAATCCGATTTGTATATTAAATGGATCAAAAATTCAAACCTAAACCCAATCTATTTATTAAACAGATAATCTGATCTGATATGTTTAATCTATTTATTAAATAGATCAAATTAGGTTAAACAGGTTAAATAGGTCAGATTAAATGGGTCAGAAATAGGTTAAACAGGTTTTAAACATGTTAAACAGATCTTAAATAGGTTAAATAAGTTAAACAGGTTGGGTTAAATGAATCAGAAATAGGTTAAATAGGTTAAACAGATTAAATTAGTTATTTGACTTAATCCGATCTGAATATTAAACTGGTTAAATGGGTTAAATGAATCAGATATCTAAAATCTAAATCCGACATAATTATTAAATGAATTAAATGGATCGATCCGTTTATGATCCAAATATATTTAACCAAACTCAAATCTGTTTATGACAGATCGAACATGATCGGATTGGTGGATCGGATCATATTTTGTCAGCCCTATGTGTGGTACATCCTTTTTTTTTTTTTATGACAAGTCACATGAAAGCCTATAAACTTTCTTGCACAAAAGGCTTCTATCCTGCTCTGTTAACAAGATATGTTGGAAGCCTTTTTGAGAAATGTAATAGTATTAGGCAGTATTTCCTATTGGAATCATGGAATTGGCAATTTATTTGGGTAGAGCCTATATCAACCTAAGAGAAATTCTTAGTGCATTGCAGGTAGTGTAGAACGTGCGCACCACCTGTACTGATTGGCTCACGCACGGGGTTGGGGCGTGATGTGCGAATTTTTTTTCTTTTAGCTTCGTGCATGAGCCAATCACCACAAGTGGTGCACGTAGTTCTGTACTGCCCGTGGTGCACAAAGAATTTCTCATCAACCTAATACCCCAGCCCAAATCCTATAGGAGAAGAAAAGTTCTTCAGGGATCTTTTTTACAATTCTTGCAAACCAACAGATCCATAGATGAGGTATGGACTGGGCAAGCCAACGTACCAACATATTTGATTCCTACAAAAATTCTTTATGCACCATGGGCAATGTAGAAAATCCAATGTGGAGCATACTGTCTTGTCCGATTGATCCACATAGTCACCACTTTTTAATATGCATTTAATACTTGCAGTTTTTTGTCTAAAAATTTTGTATAACGAAAATACTTCTGCTCTTTGGTTATGATATTCCTTCACAAAAATTATGACATCCCTTCAAAAAAATTATGATACTCCGGTACTAAATAAAAAATCGAAGACATTAACTCCTCCTACCAATACTTTCTATCATCTGTAGCCTGAATTATGACTCTCAAAATATCATAATATAACACGGAGAAAAAAAGATGATGAATATATGAGAAAATAGAATTATGACATCTTTTCTTAAAAATTATGACGTCTTTTCACAAAAATTATGACACTCTGGTACTAAACAAAAAATTGAATGCATGTATCATAATTTTTTTGAAGGGTCATAATTTTTGTGAAGGGGTGTCATAATATGTCGTATTTTTTTTTAAAGGGCAGGGGTGTCATAATTTTTTTTGAAGGGATGTCATAATTTTTCTGAAGAAGTGTCATAATCAATGGGTAGGGATATTTTCATCATATAAAATTTTTAAACGAAAAAGATGATTTACAAACATTAAATACACATTGGAAAGTAGTACTATGTGGACCAATCGGACAAGACGGTGCACTCCAGGCTGGATTTTCTACACCGCCCACGGTGCACAAAGAATTTCTGCTAATTCATATAGGAAGTCCAGCTAGTATTCTTAGATTTCGCAAACTGACCCTTACTAAGAATTAATATTGAAGAATTACCAGAAAGCTTCAAGCAAGATCATTAGCAATCTTGATAAATTCACTTGATAGGGCGGATCCATCAGTTTTTTGTATTCAGCAAACTTATCCAATGCCTGCGCTCCTAAGATACTAAGCTCCCAAAAAGTAAACTGAAACATTTTCATGATTTCTTTGTCACAATGATATTGGAGGTTGGTGTAGCTACATGACACGTTTCAATTAGGAAGGGCTGTATCCAACAAATGTTAGATTCATAGTATCAAATATTACATGAATTGCGATACCTCCAATGACCTGCCACATTTGACATTGACGTTTGGATGGGTCCCCATTTTCTATCTCTATTCGAGATTTTGGTGCTAGAAATTAGCCGTTAGTGGCTTAAAGACAATTATCCACCCAATGCTCCATCCGGATTAATGCTTTTGCCTCGTCCCTTTGGGGACAAGCTGATCCTTTGTTCATTAACGTTCTGCACCCTCGAATCTCTAAAACATTGGCTCAGAACCTGAAGTTTCTACAAGCAATTGGTACGATCAGAATTCAATTTTGTGTGCAAGGTTGTACATAGCCAATAAGTATTTCATTTCATATCCTAACTCCATGGTTTCATCTAGCTATAAGCATCTCTCTAGAAGATAAAGGACCCATTTTATTTGTAGAAAGAATTAATATTACTTTGACATATTTGATTAATTATAAAAAAATAATTTATTGCAGAATAGATTATTTTTGGTTGAGCATCTATTTTTTTAAAAAAATTATGTAAAATATCTATTATACTTTTAATAGATATAAGATTATATCTTTTTATTTATAAACTTTATATAAATAATAATATTAATATATTATCATATAATATTAGTTTATAATACCATGTAATGCATGAGATGCCAAAGCTAGCTTCTTCTCATCGGCCAAAACCAGCACTTCTTTAATTGGATCAGTTATATATATTATCAAACACTTACATTATAATAACATAAATCTTTCTAAACTGGATCAGTCATCCGTAATACCAAACACTTAATTTGATTTAGAATGATCCATCTATTTTTCAATAATTTTATGTAATGGTATGAGTTGTTTTGGCGGTGAAATGGGTGATGCCCTGGTAGTTGCAATTTTTTTTCTCTCCTTGAAGGACATTCCCGAATGGTCTCCGGTGGTACATCCCCAAGTTTTGCCAGAAATTTGGAGGAAAAGGTTTATCATGTTTGCTGAGACTAGAAATATAAGAACCAAATACAATTTTCACTGAAACAGAAATATAAAAATCCCCATCTTCCAAAACTTATTATTGTAGTTCTATCAAATATTTTCATGAAGACCTATGAAAGAGAAACATTTCTCACAATATTTGTAGACATGCTTTTATGTACTTATGTTTAACTTGCCTATAACTAATTTAAAATTCAGATATCTTCGGATCAAAGCTTGCCATGGTTGATGTATAAGAAGGAAAATGGACCAAAAATTTGATAAAGCCTAAGGAAAGAAAAGATAGGTGGCATACTTAAAGTGAGAAAAGCAAACTTCAAACATGAGCACTCTTTAAATAGGCAACCACAAGAAAAAGAAACAAATAGAATATGGTGCTCAAGTTTTTCAAAAAAATAATAGCCAGACTTTGTTGCTATTTCCCAATGGTGACATAACGCTTAGAAATCATATAACACCTTAGAACTTTGATAAAAACAAAATAATCCCACATTTTGCACACACAGGGACAATTTTAAAAACTTTTCCAAGATGACTGCAATTTTTCGGGCTTATTTTGGGCATTTATAAAAGTTCATAGAAAAAAATCTCAAACCTGAAAAATTATTGGCCTTGGACTTATCTTCCAAAAATGATCGGCAATGCCTCGAGCAGATTAGAGACAGAAGGCAGGAGACTGCATATCCATAAATGCCGGGTATCCATCATCTTATATAGTAAAGTTTATCTCCGTTGTACTCTTAGCATCAAGTCTGGAAAATCATCTTAATTATCCAAGCCATCTCTTTCTTTAAAATTTTTTTTTTTATTTATGCTCGTTGGAGCATCGCAATGGCATCAGTGGAAATTTTGAGGATGCCATCAGCGGTGTTGACAATGGCGGGGACGGTGCTGGTCCTAGTGGTGGTGATGATGACTCTGATTTATACTCGAGCTCGTGGGTCGATTGAAAAATCCAATCGGAACTCAAGAAATCCCTCTAATTTCTCTTAAGTGCTCTCTTTTCTCATGAATCTTTGAAAAAGATAATGAAATAAAAAAAAATAAAAAGAAAAAAAAAATGACCATCATTTTTTTTGGTACAAATGGGCGGTCATACCAATCTGGTGTGTGAGTAGCCCAAAAGATCGAGATAAAAATTCCGTAAGCTAAGCGAGCAATCCCCTCCATGTCTTCAGATCTAGTCATCAGAGTGGTCAGTAACAAAAGCTGCCATCCGTCTACTATAGTATTAGCCTTGCAGTAAACATACTGGACTTTGACTACAGTAGCGTGACGAAAAGAGGTCCAGACATCTTGGATAAGAGGATAGTCTCTAGGCTGCCTAGCACCCTCCTGAAGTCAGGCAATAACAGTGGCAAAGTCATCCTCGAGGAAGATCCGCTCCGTATGAAGCTACTGCTTGACAAATGTGACCCCTACCCAGGTAGCATGAAGCTCCGCACTGGGGACAGAAGACTCAAAAAGGTGAGAGCCATCAGTTGCCAAAAATCTACCATCAGAGTTGTGGATAACAAACCTAGCTCCGCCTCTCTTGCCTCTGATGCTACCATCGAAGTTTACCTCAACAAAGCCTGGGGGTGGGGGCTTTGAAGAGATAGAAAGAACCCTGCGGATTGCTGCCGGAGCAGCCAAGGAGCTCCAGGGATTGGGGGTGTCCGAGACCGGCGTGGCAGTATCTAACTGACAATATTCCTGAGCGAGACAGACACCTATATCAAAAACTCGATGAGTAGAAGTCATATCACCATCAAAGACGAGACTGTTCTTAGACAGTCAGATCTGGTAAGCAATGTAAGCCAGCCGCCCAGCAACAGCAATTAACCCGTCATTCATGCTCTGACGAATCAAGATAAAGAAGGAATCCAATCAGAGACCAATTCTCGTCTCCCAAGGAGAATCGCTTGTCAGTTTTCAAATGACCCTCGCCCTCGCGCAGTGCAATACAGCATGCTCCACGGACTCATTCTCCATCCCACAAATCGGACAGGAGGTCGGAGCCTCCATGTCCCTATCCTTGAGAAGAGCCCAAGTAGGAAGCCGGTTCCAAGCCAGCTTCCAAATAAAGATCCTCACCCTGGGGTGGGCAGCAACTCACCAAGTCCAGGTAGCGTTGATCCTCCTAGTAGGTACGGGTGCATACAACTGGGAAAGATTCCTCAAGGAGACCTTGAGGCAGCAGGAACACCCCCAAAACCCTCACATCTTGAGTGGGGTGCAGAGGAGCGGGGATGGCAAGGATCCACTATGCAAGTGGGCCTTCAAAGAGTCGAGTAATCTCCTCTTTTCTCCAGTTGGAGCCATCAACAGTAATGAGGTCAGAGACCCTCATGTGGTTGTCCACCTCAATGCTGATGAGGGTCGGCCAGTGGGAGAGAGAAATGCTTGAAATCCAGGCATCCTGGGTCATCTCTACCGATCGTCCATCCCCAATCAAGCATCTGATCTGGTCTATAACATCGGATCCACGAGCACAAATCTCCCTCCGTATGAAAGAGCAACCCCAGAGAGAATGGATGGGGGTCTCGAGGCTCCAGCCACTATAGCGGGCCCTCAATATTGCTCTATACCACAAACAGTCAGGCTGGATCAAGAATCTGGCTGCATGCCTCGCAATCAAAGCCTCCCGCCTCGTCGCCAAGGAGTGGATCCCCAGGTCACCATCCTGCATGGGCTGACACACTACATCCCAGGAGAGAAGATGAACATGATGACGATCGTGGCCGGAACCCCATAAAAAGTTATGAAACTGCTACTCTATCTCTCTGATACAAGCAACTGGTATAATTGTATTCATTAAGAGATATACCAGAACAGAGCTCAGCACCGATCTCACTATAGTGATCCTACCCATGAAAGATAGGGCATCTGTCTGCCAACCTTAAAGATGCTCCTGGACCCACTGCTCCAGAGGTCTGCATTTAGCCTATCGGAGTCGATGGCCCGTGATCAAAACCCCAAGATAGGACAGCATCTCAGTTTGCTCCCAAATTCCTAGGATCTCCCTAATCGTCGATCTGGCTTGGGACTTCATTTTCGAGCTGAAGATGATCGCAGACTTCTGAATGTTGACCAACTGGCCCAACGACCGACAGTAGGCTCTGATAATAGAGGCAAAGTGCTTCGCATTCTAGGCCAAAGCGTGTCTGATAAGAAGGCAGTCATCTGCAAAGAGAAAGTGAGAGAGAGGTAGAGCACCAAGGGCAGGCCAATATGGCTCCAGGGTCTGCCCTTGAACCATCTCTTGCAAAGCCCTGGATAAAGCATCGGCATATAAAATGAATAGGTAAGGGGATATGGCGTCACGGATTGGTTAGAGTGGATGCTTTTTATTGGTGTGAGCAGTAGGTGGTTTTTGTCAT
This sequence comes from Elaeis guineensis, assembly GCF_000442705.2. Classification (NCBI taxonomy): domain Eukaryota; kingdom Viridiplantae; phylum Streptophyta; class Magnoliopsida; order Arecales; family Arecaceae; genus Elaeis; species Elaeis guineensis. The sequence goes on from NC_025995.2 coordinate 2,984,385, forward strand.
CACAGACCAGTCTAGGAGGCCCTGGCTCCTTTCTGGTGTCTATGCAAGTGGAGGTTGTGGAGGTAGTGCAAACGGCCTTTCAGTCCAGGGGTATATTGGCGGTGTGGAAGCGGACTTTGATAATCCTCATTCTAAAGTGGCCTGACGCTTCACTTTCAAAGCACTTCAGACTTATCAGTCTCTGCACCACTGATAAGTGCATAAATTTATCCATAAAATATTAATTTATGGATCAAATTATCTTTATTCTTTTAAAATTGATGTTTCTTCGTGTATTTTATAAGAAAGAGGTGCACCAATATGAAGAACCCAATCCGCAAGCTTAAAAAAATCAAATGGGATAAAAAAAATTAAAATAAATTTAAATCAAAAATCAATTCAATTTAATTCGTAAGCTAGTGGTCCATCGTGGTTCACTTGGTCCATAAGGAACAAGATGGCATTTAAAATGGTGGGATCCGATGAATTTAAAGTTAAATTATGAATTTAGCTGGTTGCTGGCTGATGTGTGGGTCCAAGGACATTTAAGTGGGAGCTGGCGCGTTTTTTTTTTTTTTTTTTGGGCATACGCGACATGGGCTCGCAGGTGTGCGGACGTGGCAAAACAGCGAAGCGAGCAGGGAATGCGCGGTCTGGAGCTTCATGCGGAACGAACACGGAAAAAAAGACGCAAAAGAAAAAAAAAAAGGCAACAGAAGGCAGCGCATGGAATTAAAAGAAGGATAAGCGGCGCGGACGTGCACAGAATAAAAAAAAAAAAAAAAAAAAAAAAAAAAAAAAAAAAAAAAAAAAAAAAAAAAAAAAAAAAAACTCTTCCTTTGATCCTACATTACTTAGTCATAAAAATTTATACCTATAAAAAGGCTTCAATGTTTTTACTCTGACTCTACACCATAATTCTTGTAGAGATCTGTGTGAGCCCCACACCAAGAGAAGGAGAGAAGCTAGGTTTTAATGGTTTAGGAGTTAAAAATTTTTGTATCAAAATTTTTATTTAATAATAAATTAATTTTTTTATTTATTTTTTATAATTTTAATTTCTGTAATAGAGTAGTTTAAATTTTTGTATCTTTTAATTCTGTAAGTTTTAATTTTTGTAAGTTAAATTTCAGTAAGTAGAATAAGATTTAATTTTATTTATTTTTTTGGCTTCAAATCAAACTATGTCTGGCTAAGTAATCCCTCAGGAATTTGCGATAAAGCTAGACCATGAATAGAAGCCTTCTTTTTTTAATTTCTCCTTTTGAGCTTTTTAATTTTTAGAATCTTTCTCCTTTCATCTCTCTTGTCAAGAGACTTGATGGGTTATCATTGGGTCAGAATCCCTTCATAGTCCTTCCTTGTGAAAACTTTGATGAGTTATAGTTGGGTTTGAGCTCCTTCATAGCCCATACTTGGGTAACACAAGAGAAGTGGAGAAAAAAAAAAGTCTTTTAATTAGGGTGAAAATGAAATACTTGATGGATCATAGTTGAGTTAAATCTCTTCATGATCCATGCTTGTTCATATTTTATATCTTAATTAAGAGACATTATAAGAGAAACCATAGGAAGACTCTCTAATTCATTGGTCTAGTAGATTCAAAAGTCCTAGATCTTTTAGATTATTTATCTTTATAATTAATTAATTTACTACTTTGATAGTTAGTAATCCAACAAACAATCTCTCATCTTTTTTTTTTAAAAACTTGATGTGTCTTAAATTTACTGCAAGCACACGGTGTGCAATGTAGCACGTCCGTCGAGTATGGGTCGATCCCATGAAGAATTGGATTTTAAAGTATGTTCAAATACTTGCTCAGGCAAGTTTTAAAGAAAAAGATGAGAGATTGTTTATTGGATTACTAACTATCAAAGCAGTAAATTAATTAATTATAAAAATAAAAAATCTAAAAGATCTAGAACTTTTGAATCTACTAGACCAATGAATTAGAGAGCCTTTCTATGATTTCTCTTATAATATCCCTTAATTAAGGTGTAAAATATGAACAAGCATGGATCATGAAGAGATTTAAATCAACTATGATCCATCAAGTATTTCACTTTTACCTTAATTAAAAGACTTTTCCTTTCTCTACTTTTCTTGTGTTACTCAAGTATGAGCTATGAAGGGGCTCAAATCCAACTATAACTCATAAAAATTTTCACAAGGAGAAGAAAAGATTTAGAGATTTATGAGCCTTCTACCAGTCATCCCCTCTTGCACCGAATTAAGCATGGACTATGAAGGGATTCTGATCCAATGATAGCCCATCAAGTCTCTTGACAAGAGAGATGAAGGGAGAAAGATTCTAAAAATTAAAAGTTCGAAAAAAAATTTAAAGAAAAAGACTTTTATTCATGGTCTAGCTTCATTGCAAATTCCAGAGAGATTGCTTAGCCAGATATAGTTTGATTTGGAGCCTAAAAATAAAATAAAATAAAATCTTATTCTACTTGCTGGAATTTAACTTGCAGAAATTAAAAATTACAGAATTAAAAAATATAAAAATTTAAACTACTTTATTTTAAAAATTAAAGTTACATAAATTAAATAAAAAAATTAATTTATTATTGAATAAAAATTTTGATACAAAAATTTTAACTCCTAAACCATTAACGAGGCTTGAAGTTGGAACAGAAAATAAAATAAACTCTTTTACATAATCTGCTTCTCTCCCTCTCTTGGTGTGGTGCCAACCTTTCCTTGTTTGACTCTCCTTTTCGTATGTTGGAAGGATGGAAGAAAATGAAAACTGTTACGGTCAATCTCTTGTTGCGCTCGTCGTCGGAGAAGAGCACCTGCAAATGAAGTCCACACTGATCGAAATTGTGTCCGGTGGGGACCCTCCGATGCTTAAGTCAGTGGAGAGTGGTGAACAGTAGATAGAATATTTAAAGTGATAGAGTATCAGCCCAGAATTGCCCTCACCAAGTGCTGTTCATTTATCTCCTTTTATAGATGAATAGCTGGTAACCGTGTGTAACAGTTAAACACGTGGGTTCCGCATATTTTGATATTATATGATCGTGGGATGGGTTGTTATATCTGCCACTGATCATGTTTTGGCCATCATGTGCTTTCTGTGCTGGCAGTTTCAGATAAATCGACTATATGTCGATAACAATAGTATGTCGATCGTATGTCGGTAGTCGAAAAGATCAGAATTAGCATCGATCGGTAACTCTGATATGTCGATGGTCATCGGTCTAAGATTGTCGAATTATCATGGCTAAGTCTGTTGATGGCTGGGGATAGCCGACTGTATGTCGGTCAATTGATTGTTAGTCAGCATTTTGTATCCATGAAGTCGATTTAGAGTCAAAATTGGGAGTCGGTTGAATTGTCCCAACAGTTGCTCCCCACTTCCAAATCCAAAGTAATCCGACATGCATGTTGTCATGTGATTTGTCACATTGGATGAAGGAAGTTTGTCACGTGTTATCTCGAGCTTCGATTCGACTGCAGGCATTAATAATTTTTGAAATAGGAGAGATTTTCAGCTATTTTGTCATTTCGATAACTGTAAGATCATCATTGAGATGTCATTTCGGAAATATAATTCTGTATTCAAAGAATCCGAACGATTTAATTCTGACTAGTAGATTTTGGCCACGTGTCTGGATGTCATTGGCTCTATACTGTTCACACGGATAATGGTGAGGTGGCGTTATTTGAGAGTAGATGCGTCGAACCGTCCGATCAACGATCGATCTTGATGTAGCCATGTGTCGACATCTGAGGAGATCCTGATTTGAGTGACTTCATCCGGACCATTGAGGGATCCTATATATATAAAGTCGCTTTCATTTGGATTTTTTACTTTTGCATTCATCACTCTCCCCTGCGACAGAAGGTTCTGCCCCAGTGTTAGGAGCATTTTGAGTTTTCTTCTTCCTTGCGTCATTTTTAGCTCCAGGTCGAGTTTCTCTTTCCTTCTCTTAGGATTTTTTTTTTGTTCTCATTTTCAATGGCAAGTAAAAAGGCTTCATCCTCTCGAGATAGTCAGTCAGAAAATTTGACCGACAATTCTCCTTCGGGTCTGAAGATGGAAGTCTCTTCCTTATCTGGGCCCAATGTTGAATGGCTCCAAGAACAGTACCGTATTCTAGAGCAATATCAGCTTTCCGCTTCTGATTCAGATGGTCGGATGAATTATCTTCTTCCGGATCAGGTTGTGTTCTATGTCGAGGACCTTCAGACCGATCTTCAATTTTCGAATCTAGAGTTCGTCTGGAATCTTCTCGATTATTACAGTCTCTGTCCTGCTCAGCTGGCTCCGAACTCCATCCGATTGAACATTAGTTTTGCTTTGTTATATCGGCTTATTCCGATTGATCCTCATCCTTCTTTATTTCGTGCTTTCTTTATTCTCCATCCTCACCCTAAAGCTAAGGGTTAGTGGTTTTTCAACCTGAGGAAGGGTCTTTCTTTTATCTCCGATCTTCCATCGTCCATTTATGGATGAAAAAATTAATTTTTTTTTGCTTCTTCTTCATCTCTCTGGGGCTTTCCTTCGTACTGGGGTGATCTGAGAATTGACCCCAACGAGAATTCTCGGATAGATTCTGTCGATCGGAAAGACTTTCTCCAATTAAAAGATATGGAACTTCCACCGCAACGAAAGCTGATGACCGAATAAGCTCTCTATGATGCCAGACTTAGTTCGATAACTTCCTTAGGTATAACATAGTCGGTCACTTCACTTTTTTTTTATTTATTTCTAGATTATGTACTGATCTTTTTCTTTTGATTGCAGCTATGCGGAAGAGGGCACGAGTTTCGACTGCCGACATCCGCCTGCATGCTACCAAGAAGAGGACAGCGATCGATGCTGGATCTTTTCGACTGTCGAGAAAGAGTCGGGTTGACACCCCATCTGTATGGACAAGAGAACTTGATGTTTCATCGGAGATAGCTCCCGAGCCAGTCCTAGCGTTGTCAGCCCTGACAATGCTTCCTCCAACTAATGCACCGTCCGTTGGAGTCGGGACAGCGAGAGACAAAGGGACCGCGATAGAACCATCAGTGGCTCCATTAGTGGGGGTTCGGATCGAATCAACAGTCGCGGTCGAACCCAAATAATATGCTGTTGCGCCAGCTATTCCTCTAGTAGAGTGGTCTCGGACACAGTCAAGCCATGATTTCATGGCAGTCTCAAGTGCTTGATTGTCGATTAGAGATCGTGGGAAGGCGTTGGCCACTTCTGCCGATGATGGGTCGTCCGCGGGCCTTCCCACCTTCTTCGACATCCGGATCCCCACCGGTGAGATGGCTCTGGCCAATCCATTATTGGCTAGATGACTCATTGAAGCTCCTCTTTTCTCGACTGATAGGGAGAACAGGAAGAATCAGACAGTGTCCTAGATATTTTCTTCCTTTTACCCGATAATACTTGGGATAATTTTTCGATATTTCTTCTCTCTTTTTTTTGATTTGACTTGATTTGTTTTTCCTTTTCAATGGGCGCACGATATGCACGCCTTAGAGAGTGGATATTAAAAAATCACCGACTTTCGTCGATCATGGATGGATAAGGTGGCGGCCGCCAATGCTGAAAAGACTGCTGTGGTCAAACAACTCCAAGCGGTAATTGAACGGGAGAAGAAGCTTCAAGAAGAGATCTCCCATATAACAGCCAACCTTCAGTCCTCCAGAGCCGAGGTTGAGTCGGCTCATCAGAACATCATGTCTCTCGAGTCTCAGATCAAGAGCAAGAAGCACTCCATCAGTCGGCTCCGAAGAGAGAGAGATGGCTGCATGAGCTGGAAGTGGAGTGCGGAAGGCATCGGGCCACCCTAGAGAGGCTGGCACTAGCCGATGCTGAGTCAGCCTCCGTAAAGGCTGAAGCAGAGTTGGCGAGAGGTGTCTTGAATCTGGCTATTGAGAACTTCAAGGATTTAGAAGAATTCAAGGAGAAGATTCTTGAGGGAGGATTCATCTCGAGGGTGGATTCGTCTCCTATTGTGTCAGATACGAGGACGGTCGAGATGCAGTCAGAAAATTATATCCAAATTTGAACTTGAGCAGCATCATTCCTCCTAGTTCGGGAGAAGAGACTGCTGAAGAGGGTGCCACGCCGGCTGAAGGAGATGCACCGACTGCACCAAGTCCTGCTCTAACTACCGAGGCTGTACTGGAGCAAGATGATGAAGAAATTGACTGATGATCGGTGTAACACTTTTCTTTCTCCTTTTTGTAATCAGACAAATTTTATAATCAGATCTTGGGTCCAATTTTGTAACCTTCTCTTCAATAAATAAAAAAAAAATTTCTAAGTATAGACTCTTTTTTTTATTTGTACTTTCAATATTGTGGAATGACAGTCATACAATCGATTATCCATTTGTGAATCGGATGTTCAATAATAATTGCAGTAGCTTTTGTCTATTAGTCGAGTGTCAGCTGACATACCTTATATGCCTTTTAGGCATTTAGATAGATGGTGATAAGCCGAAATCCTTTGATTGACCATAGTCAAGTCGGTATGTTTAGATATTTGATAGATGGTGGTAAGTCGAATATCCTTCGATTGACCGTAGTCAAGTCAGTGTATTTTTGATTCGATCAGAGTCGAATTGGCATAATATTTCATTTAGTTAAAACTAAATCGGCATAAGTAGTCATTCGATTAGAGTCAGTTTTTACAGTGAAAAATTGAGATATAGTTGGTATGTCAGTTTTTACAGTAGAAAACTAAGATATAGTCGATAAATATTGATCGATTATTTATCAGCCTAATGACATTTTGTAGATGTAGTTGATTGAAGCTTTCACGTTTCTGAATTTCAATGTTTCATTCTGAATATTGTACATGTGATCAACTTTATTGATAATATACTTTCAAATTATCAGCATTCTAAATCTGAGGAATAGTTGTTCCATTAAGAGTTTCTAACCGATATACATCCGATTGAAGTATCTCGATTATTCTATAAGGTCCTTCCCAATTTGGAGATAATTTTTTTTGATCCAGAGGCTTTGAAATTTCTACTTTTCTTAAGATCAGATCTTCTGTACAGAAGACCTTTGGCTTAACTTTTGCATTATAATATCGGGCTACTCTTTGCCGATATGCTGCCATCCGAACTTGAGCTTACTGTCGGACTTTCGAAAGTAAGTCTAGATTGACTCTTCGATATTCTGAATTGCTCGGCTCATTACACTGTTCCACTCTTGCTGATGGCAATCTGATCTTAAGTGAAATCATCACCTCTGTTCTATAGGCCAGGCTGAATGGCGATTCTCCCGTCGGTATGCGAGGAGTTATCCGATATACCCATAAGATCAGATACAGTTCTTCTATCCAGAGGCCTTTAGCTTCGTTCATTCTGATCTTGACACCATGTAAATTATTTGGTTGGTTACTTCCACCTCATCGTTAGATTGTGGATGGCCGACTGATGTGAGTTTGTGCGTAATATAAAATTTCGTACAAAATTTTTTGAAGTTTTGATTGTCGAATTATCGATCATTGTCAGTGATGATGGTGTGTGGTAGACCAAATTTGTATATGATTGACTTCTGAATGAAGTCTTCCATCTTACTTTCGGTGATTTGTGTCAAAAATTTAGCTTCTACTTATTTGGTGAAGTAATCGATGGCAACTATAATAAACTTTCTCTGATCGAATGTCGGAGAGAAATGACCAAATATGTCAATTTTTTATTGTACGAAGAATCATGGTGCAACAATTGATGTCAGCTGACTGGTCGGTTGATATTGTATATTAATATATTTCTGGTATGGTTCACATCTTCGGACAAGTTCAGCTGCATCTTTCTTCATGGTGGGTCAATAATATCCTTGTCGTAAAACTTTATAAGCTAAAGATTTGCTCTTCAAGTGATTTTCATAAATTCTTTCATAAACTTCTCGGACTGCATAGTCGGCATCTGCTGGTCTCAAACACTTCAGTAAGGAAAGAAAGAACGACCTTTTATAGAGTTATCCATTTATTAAGATGTATTGTGAGGTCATCCATCATAGTCGTTTGGCTTCTAAAGGATCTGCAGGTAGAGTTCCATCAGTCAAGTACTGAATGATCGGGTCCATCCAGCTTGGCTCATTATTGAGTTGTAGTACTTTTTTGACTTTATCAATGCTCGGTTGCTCGAGATATTTGATGAATGTCCAACCCAATGAGTTGAATGTAGTAGTTGCAAGTCGAAAAAGTACATCAACTCGAGTATTCTCTGTTCTTAGAATATGAGAGATCTCAAAATATTTTAAAATCGATGTAAGATTTTTTACTTTCTAAAGATACTTCATCATAATGGGGTCTCGAGTTTTAAACTCGTCCTTAACTTGTCTGATAATCAACTGTGAGTCGATGAACACCTTCAGATTGTCAATGTCAAGCTCTTTGACAATCTTCAAGCTGGCTAGGAGAGCTTCATACTCGGCTTGATTATTTAAAGCTTTGAAATTAAATCGAAGAGCATATTCGGTTACAATTTCTTTGGAGTTGGTGAGGATGAGACCGGCTCCACTACCTTGTGCGTTGGATGCTCCATCAATATGTAGCACCCACATCGATATTAAGTCAGACTCAAGAGTTTAAACTTGCTTTATTTCGTCAATGGATTTATCCTCAGAATTATTGTCAGTTATGGTACACTCGATGATGAAATTGGCTAAAACTTGTACCTTCATTGATGGACGTAGGCGATATTGAATATCAAACTCGTTGAGTTTTATTGTTCACTTTGCCATTCGACCTGAAGTATCAGATCGGTATAAAATCATCTTTAACAGCTGTTGGTGCAAAAATCTGCCTGCATCGGAGAAGCTGGAGTCGAGGGAGTCACGGTCGCCGTCGGGACCTACAAAGGAAGTCTAAACTGGAGTTGGGGTTGCTCCGACAAGACCCTCCGACGCTCAAGTCAGTTCTCTACCTCAACAAGAATGGAGTGCTCGAACGAAAATTTTAGCAAAGTTTTTAGATAGAAAATGAGAGCTTAGAGAATAACGTATTTGGGATTTCCCTTTTTATAGGCGGAGGGTGCAATAGACTGATGGCGACGTTTTGTAATCGTCTGTCAGTGCGCCGTTCAGAGCCAAGAGGGGTCTGTTACGAAGAGTAGTGGAGCGAAATCGTGGCCATTACTGTGGCCTGCCATGTGGAGCCTGTCGTGAGTAGTGGAGCGACATCCGTTGTCGTGACTTGCCAGAGAGTGGAGAAACTGTGCGGTATCCGTCGCAGGAAGTGGAGCAGAGTCGTGGCCGTTACTGCGGCCTGCCAGGGAGTGATGGAGCCACGCAAAATCCGTCGCAGGAGGTGGAGCAGAGTTGTGGCCATTGCTGCGGCCTGCCGCGTGGAGCCTGTTGCGGGGAGTGGTGGAGCTGCACAGAATCCGTCGCAGGAGGTGGAGCAGAGTCGTGACCGTTATTGTGGCCTGTCAGGGAGTCCAGGCCCGTCGGTCGAAGCTCGGTTGAAGCACCTGACGGAGAGTGGTGGCTATCCATCTGGAAGGAGCTCGGTTATTGCTGGCGGGCCGTCCACCGTTGGGTGCCTTGAGCATTAGTACTATAGGCGAGGGCCATCTGCAATTGAAGTTGGGGATGGAGTCCGGCTCCCGTAGGAGTCCGGACGAAGTTCACTTGCAGTAGAAGTCGGGGACGAAGTCTGGCTCCCGTGGGAGTCCGGACGAAGTTCACCTGCAGTAGAAGTCGGGGGCGAAGTCCGGCTCCCGTAGGAGTCCGGACGAAGTTCACCTGCAGTAGAAGTCGGGGGCGATGTCCGGCTCCCGTAGAAGTCCGGACGAAGTTCACCTGCAGTAGAAGTCGGGGATGGAGTCTGGCTCCCGTAGGAGTCTGGATGGAGTCTACCAGCAGTCGAAGTCGGGGACGAGGTCCGGCTCCCGTAGGAGTCCGGATGGAGTCCACCTGCAGTAGAAGTCGGGGGTGGAGTCCGGCTCTCGTAGGAGTCCGGACGAAGTCTACCTGCAGTTGGAGTCGGGGACGAGGTCCGGCTCCCGTAGGAGTCCAGACGGAGTCTTCCAGCAGTTGAAGTCGGGGACGAGGTCTGGCTCCCGTAGGAGTTCGGACGAAGTCTACCTGCAGTTGGAGTCGGAGATGAGGTCCGGCTCCCGTAGGAGTCCGGACGGAGTCCACCTGCAGTAGAAGTCGGGGGTGGAGTCCGGCTCCCGTAGGAGTCCGGACGAAGTCTACCTGCAGTTGGAGTCGGGGACGAGGTCCAGCTCCCGTAGGAGTCCGGACGGAGTCTACCAGCAGTTGAAGTCGGGGACGAAGTCCGGCTCCCGTGGGAGTCCGGACGGGGTCTACCTATAGTAGAAGTCGGGGGCGAAGTCTGGCTCCCGTAGGAGTCCGGACGAAGTTCACCTGCAGTAGAAGTCAGGGATGGAGTCCGGCTCCCGTAGGAGTCTGGATGAAGTCTACTTGCAGTTGGAGTCGGGGACGAGGTCCGGCTCCCGTAGGAGTCCGGACGGAGTCTACCAGCAGTTGAAGTCAGGGATGAGGTCCGGCTCCCATAGGAGTCCGGACGAAGTCTACCTGCAGTTGGAGTCGGGGATGAGGTTCGGCTCCCATAGGAGTCCGGATGGAGTCTACCTGCAGTAGAAGTCGGGGACGGAGTCCGGCTCCCGTAGGAGTCCGGACGAAGTCTACCTACAGTTGGAGTCGGGGATGAGGTCCGGCTCCCGTAGGAGTCCGGACGGAGTCTACCTGCATTTGGAGTCGGGGACGAGGTCCGGCTCCCGTAGGAGTCCGGACGGAGTCCACCTGCAGTAGAAGTCGGGGGCGGAGTCCATCTCCCGTAAGAGTCCAGATGAAGTTGTATCACATACCAAATTATTTATGCAAATGGGCACTTGTATCACATACCAAAAGAATCAATCTTCTTTTCAAGCAAATGCACTTATAAGTTGGTAATAAATTTTCTATTTATCTTCAAACTACCTATAATGCATTCATTCCTTTGAAATTCATGATTCACATAGATGCTTTTGTTCAAGTATTTTGTCATCATCAAAAAGCGGGAGATTGTTGCTCCCTAGATTGATTTTGATGATTACAAAGCAGTTGAAGGGGTATTAATGATTTTCGCTTGAAAAAGACTTATTGCTCTTCAGGGGCAAAATCATAATTTTACCAAAATCCTGATTTGAAAGCATCAAATGATAGAACAAAAAATTTGTGATCTATTGACAAAAATTTCATTATTTTTGGACTTATATTTTGAAAGATATGCATGTTTGAATATCATGAGTCGACCCATGAGTCGACTCATGGCACACGAGATGACTGGCACGCCAAATTTTCTGGCTGGCACAGACTTGGCAATGCCTGTGAGTCGACCCATAAGTCGACCCCCAAGGTATGAGTCGACTCATGAGTCGACCTCTGCGGATCTTTTTGCCAGTTTTACAGAGCCATGGATCCCGTTCCCTTCTGTGTCATTTTTTCACAGAGGTCGACCCATGAGTCGACCCCCAGGCATGAGTCGACTCATGAGTCGACCCCTGTGACGGGATTCTTCCGCAACGGCTAGTTTTTAACCCGTTTTAGATGCTTTTAATGCTCATTTAATGCAGTCTAACGGCTCTTTTTCAGTCTAGAATGATTTCCTCTATTTCAAAAAGCTATAAAAAGGAACAAAAAGGTGGGAATCAAGAAGTGCATTCAAGAAGAGAGATTTTGAAAAAGGATTTTTTCAAGCCAACTTTTCAGCCCTAAGCAAGAGCTCATTCAAAGCTTTGAAGAAGCCTTTAATCCAAGCTCACCAACTCCTCAAGTGCACATTCAAGTCTCCAACCTCCTTGAGGAAATCCAAAAAGGATCTTCTTCTCTTGAGTAAAGTGTATTTAAAGTTATATTCGCTCATTGAAGGAGCTTTCTTTGTACTTATTTGTGCTAAAAATTGTTATACTCGGTTTGAGTAATTGTTTTTGTTTTGGAAGGGTTCCAAAATAAGGGAAGGTTGATCCGAACCTAGAATCGGAGTGTATTGGGTTGGCTTGTATCCGAAAAATAAGTGGTCTAGCTTGGGATAGCTAGAGTCGGAGTTTCCAACGTTGTATTCAGGTTGAATACAAGATTAGTGGATTGAAATTCCCAAGTAGGAGCTTGGGGAGTGGACGTAGGTACAAGGTTGGCACCGAACCACTATAAATCCTTTTGTTTGGTGTGTGTCTAATTGCTCTTCTTTATCTCTTCATTATTCTCTTGCATTCTTGCTCTTGCTATTAGCCTTGAATTAATTGTACTTACTTTATCTATTAAGCTTTGTCAAACATTTCTCTCAAGTCATAAGTTAAGCTTAAAATTTTTAGAAACCCAATTCGCCCCCCCTCTTGGGTTGCATAGCTGGGCAACAAGTGGTATCAGAGCCCGGTGCTCTAGCCCTTCTTTGATCTAAACAATCAAAGAGCCAAAGATCTATGGCAACCCATGTCGGCACTTCTCTAGTCGAGGGGCAATCCACCAACCGACCTCCACTTTTCAATGGATCTAATTACACCTATTGGAAAGCTCGGATGAAAATATTCATTCAAGCACTCGACTATGATATGTGGAGTATCATAGTGAACAGTCCTCACACACCCACTAAAATTATAGATGGTGAGGAATCAACCAAACCCGAGAAAGAATGGGATGAGGTTGATAAAAAGATGGCCCAATTAAATGCTAAAGCAATGAATGTTCTTTATTGTGCTCTTGATGCTAACGAATTTAATCGTATTTTTACTTGCTCATCTGCTAAAAAAATATGAGATAGGTTAGAAGTAACCCATGAGGGAACCAATCAAGTAAAGGAGTCTAAAATCAACATGCTTGTGCATAAATATGAATTGTTTAAAATAGAGCATGATGAGTTCATAACTGGAATGTTTACTCGCTTTACTGATTTTATTAATGGTTTAAAGAGTCTTGGCAAGTCCTATACTATCAGAGAGCTTGTGAGAAAGATTCTCAGGTCCTTACCAAGAACTTGGGAAGCCAAAGTGACTGCCATTCAAGAAGCTAAGGACTTGAACATTCTACCCTTGGAAGAGCTTCTAGGATCATTGATGACTCATGAGCTGAGCATGAAGCAACATCAAGAGGAAGAAGTCAAAAAGAAAAGAACCATTGCCCTCAAATCCACAGCTCCACCAGATGAAGAAACTGATGACACTGAAGATGAAGAACCGGATGAAGAGATGGCACTCATTACCTGAAGATTCAAGAAATTTTTGAGAAAAAGGAAACAGGGGATGAGGAAGAGGCCATTCACAAAAGAGGAACAAAGCAAAGAAAAAGAGAAAGACCAACCCTTTATCTGCTACGAATGCAAGAAGCCTGGACACTTCAAATCCGAATGCCCACAACTGAAGAAAGGTCCCAAGAAGTACAAGAAGAAGGCCATGATGGCCACTTGGAGTGCGAGCAATGATTCAAGCTCCGACGAGGAAAACTCAACCGAACAAGCCAATCTGTGCCTTATGGCACACGAAAATGAGGTAATTTTCGAAAGTCCTTGTGACTTTACATTTGAAGAATTACATGAAGCATTCTATAATTTAGTTGATGAATTAAAGAAACTAGGGATGAAGAACAAAGATCTAAAATTGAAAAATCAATCTTTATTGAAACAAAATGAAAACATTTCAATTGAAAAATCCACCCTGCTTCAAGAAAATCAAAGCTTAAAGAATGAAATTGCCAAGCTAAAACCAATAGTAGAAAAGTTCACCTTAAGTTCAAATAAACTCAATATGATTCTTGATAATCAAAAAGCCGTGTATGATAAGGCTGGACTTGGCTATAATCCCTTGAAGAAACAGAAATATCTGAAAAATATTTATGTAAATTCTTTAAGCAACAAGACTTCTAATATTACATGCTTCAAATATGGTATAGTAGGACATAAATCATACACTTGCTTCTCTAACAAATCTGCAAACTCAACTATAAAGAAAATATGGGTTCCAAAAGGAACTATTATGACTAACCAAAAAGGACCCAAGAAAGCTTGGGTACCTAAAACAAAAACTTGACTTTTGCTTGCAGGTGTGTCTAGCATCCAAAGGAGGAAACAGGAAATGATATCTTGACAGTGGGTGCTCGAGACACATGACTGGTGATAAATCACAATTCATCACGCTTGATGCTAAGGATGGAGGGATGGTCACCTTTAGAGACAATGGCAAAGGAAAGATCATCGGTATAGGTAACATTGGTATCACTCCCTCCAAATATATTGAAAATATTTTGTTAGTAGATGGTTTAAAGCATAATTTACTAAGCATTAGTCAATTTTGTGATAAAAGATATAAAGTTATTTTTGAATCGTCTGTGTGCATTGTAACTAGTCCTATTAATGATGGCATTAAATTTATTGGACATAGACATGGTAATGTTTATATGGTAGATTTAAATGAGTTAGCCAAAATAAACATGCAATGCCTAGTATCCTTAAATGCTAAAATTAATGAGACAAGTTGGCTTTGGCATCGTAGATTTGCACATATTAGCATGCATTCTCTTTCAAAATTAATTAAGAAAGAATTAGTTCTTAATTTGCCAAAATTGAATTTTGAGAAGGATAGAATTTGTGATGCATGCCAATTAGGTAAACAAACAAGAGTTTCATTTAAATCCAAAAATATTGTTTCAACTTCTAGACCTTTAGAGCTTTTGCATATGGACTTATTTGGACCTACTAGAACCACTAGTCTAGGAGAAAAATGATATGGTTTTATAATTATAGATGATTACTCTCGTTTTACTTGGGTTTTCTTTTTAGCACATAAAGATGAAACTTTTCATGTTTTCACTAAATTTTATCGAAAAGTCAGTAATGAGAAAGGATTTTCAATTCAAAATATTCGAAGCGATCATGGAACTGAATTTGAAAATCAAGACTTTGAAAACTTTTATGATGAAAAGGAAATTAGCCATAACTTCTCTGCTCCTAGGACACTCCAACAAAATGGGGTAGTTGAAAGGAAAAACAGAACCTTAGAAGAAATAGCCCGTATCATGCTTTGTGAAAGCAACCTTCCAAGATATTTTTGGGCGGAAGCAATTAACACAGCATGTTACATTTTAAATCGTGCTTTGATTAGACAAATTTTAAAGAAAACCCCTTATGAGCTTTGGAAAGACAGAATACCTAATATTGCATATTTTTATATTTTTGGTTGTCGATGTTTTGTGTTAAATAATGGTAAAGAAAGACTTGAAAAATTTGATGCAAAATCGGATGAAGCAATCTTTCTTGGTTACTCCTCCACTAGTAAAGCTTTTAGAGTTTTTAACAAAAGAACTTTAGTAGTAGAGGAGTCCATACATGTTGTCTTTGATGAATCTAACGATCTTCCTTCAAGGAAGAATGAAGGTGTTGATGATGCAGATCCTCTTATAGAAGGAATGAAGGAGATCACTTTGAAAGATTCAACAATTCAAGAGGAGGAGGAACATAAAGACAAACAGGATGAGGGAGGTGAAGAACTTCATGAACAACCTCAAGGTACAAATGACCTACCCAAAGAATGAAGGTATGTTCACAATCACCCTAAGGAGCTAATAATTGGTGATCCTATGCATGGGATAAAAATTCGTTCATCACTTAGAGATGTATTTAATCATTGTACTTTTGTATCTCATCTTGAACCAAAAACTATTGAAGAAGCTGAAAATGATTATAATTAGA
Organism: Elaeis guineensis; assembly: GCF_000442705.2. Lineage (NCBI taxonomy): Eukaryota > Viridiplantae > Streptophyta > Magnoliopsida > Arecales > Arecaceae > Elaeis > Elaeis guineensis. The sequence goes on from NC_025995.2 coordinate 3,000,022, forward strand.
TTAATGCCATGCAAGAGGAACTTAATCAATTTGAAAGAAATAATGTATGGACTTTAGTATCAAGACCTAAAAATTATTCAATAATTGGCACAAAATGGGTCTTTAGGAACAAATTAGATGAACATGAAAATATAATAAGAAATAAAGCAAGATTGGTTGCTAAAGGTTATAATCAAGAAGAAGGAATTAATTTTGATGAGACCTTTGCACCTGTTGCTAGATTAGAGGCCATTAGACTTCTACTTGCATATGCTTGCTTTATGAAATTCAAATTATTTCAAATGGATGTCAAAAGTGTATTTTTGAATGGATATATTGCTGAAGAAGTCTATGTAGAACAACCCTCAGGTTTTGAAAATCATGCTTTTTCTAATCATGTTTTTAAATTAAATAAAGCTCTATATGGATTAAAACAAGCACCTAGGGCTTGGTATGATAGGCTAAGCAAATTTTTGCTAAATAATAGTTTTTCAAGAGGTAGTGTAGACACAACCCACTTTATTAAGAGAAATCAAAATGATATATTAGTTATACAAATTTATGTTGATGACATTATTTTTGGGTCTACTAATGAATCTCTTTGTCAAGACTTTGCTAAGCTCATGCAGGGAGAGTTCGAGATGAGCATGATGGGAGAACTTACTTTCTTCCTCGGACTCCAAATCAAACAAACAAAAGAAGGAATCTCCATCATCCAAAGCAAGTACACCAAGAAATTACTCAAAAAATTTGGAATGGAGAACTCCAAAGCAATTGGCACACCCATGAGCCCCTCATGTAAGCTTGACAAGGATGAAGAAGGTAAATGTGTAGACTTAAAATGCTATAGAAGTATGATTGGCTCTCTATTATATTTAACTGCAAGTAGGCCTGATATCATGTTTAGTGTCTGTTTGTGTGCCAGATTTCAATCTAATCCTAAAGAATCTCATTTGAATGATGTTAAAAGAATCCTTAGATATTTGAATGGTACTCAAACTCTAGGGTTATGGTACTCTAAGGACTCACTAATTGATTTATTAGGATATTCAGATGCTGATTTTGCTGGATATAGATTAGATAGAAAAAGCACTAGTAAAACTTGCCAATTTCTTGGAGTCAACCTAATCTCCTGGTTTAGCAAGAAACAAAATTCGGTAGCACTGTCTACGGCTGAGGCTGAATACATTGCAGCCGGAAGTTGTTGTGCTCAAATCTTATGGATTAAGCAACAGCTCAAAGACATTGGTATCAAACTTAATGAAACACCCATAAGATGTGACAACACTAGTGCCATAAATCTAACTAAAAATCCAATTCAACATTCAAGGTCTAAACATATTGAAATAAGACATCATTTTATAAGAGAACATGTTCAAAATAAAGATATAATTCTTGAATGTGTTTGCACTGAAAATCAATTAGCTGATATCTTTACAAAGGCCCTTAGTGAGGATAGATTCTGTGAAATTAGGAGAAATCTAAGAATTCTTGATCCTTGTGCCTAAATATTTCTCAAATTCCAAGAAGTCGATGTTAAAATTTCTTTAAGCTCAATTTTCATCATCTCTCTTGGACCTAAAAGCTCAAGATTATCATTCTCACAACTTATCATTGAGCAAAATTTCTTCTCCCAAAATCTTGAACTTTTTCGAAATTTATTCATAATTTTTCTGAAATTTTGTGAATCATGAGTCGACCCCCTAGGGTCGACCCAATGGCATACTTGAAATTCCTTGCCAACTTCCCACGGGTTCTTTTCTTTTTAACTTAAAGCCCGTTCATGAGCCGACCTCTTCTTCTTCTTCATCTTCCTCCCTCCAAGACTCGTCGTCCTCATCTTCGTTCTCTCCAAGACCAAGGATTTAGCCCAAGATCATTCTTCTCCTCTCCACCTCAAATCATCCCTTGGGAAAGGAGCTTCTCGCATCCTTCTCCCTTGATTGAAGCGGTTGGAGCGTGCCCTAGCTTCCATCGTTCTTCTCTAAATCATCCTTCCTCTCCACCAAAATCTCTTTCCACTCTCTGTAACCGTCCTTCTCCTCACCTATTTGATCTTCCGAGTCTCCCTGCCTGCTCTTGTGGTGAAGAATGGCCCCAAAGATGAAACTCCCTCAAAGAAGAAAATTAGTCCGTGCGCTGAAAGAAGGCATCCGTAGAAAAAGGCAAGCTTCTTAGACCTCCTCTACTCCCATTCCGGTGTCAGCGTCTGCACAAGGTCCCTCTCAGTCTCCTCTTAGCCCTAGCAAAATCCCTCTATCTGACAGAAAGGTAGAAACCGGCAAGAATGTGGACTTCAGGTTTTTTGAAAAAGAAGGTTTCTTCTTTGGTTCAAAGATAAAAAATCAGGGTTGGGGTTTTTACTGTTCTCTCAAGGAAGTTACATATGTAGACTTGGTTAGAGAGTTTTATCAAAATCTGCACTATGGCAATGGAACAGTAACTTCTGCTGTTAAAGGAATTGATATATGCTTAGATCCTATTATTTTGGGAGAGATTCTATATTTGCCCTGTGAGGGGTACTCTTACATGGAACTCTCAGTGAAAGAAGAGGGGATCAATGTAATTCTAGGAGGAACCTACTCGGGAAGTCTGAATAAATTAGAAGCCAAAATCTTGTCAATTGAAATAAGAATCCTACATCAGTTAGTGACAAAGCTTTTCTTCCCAAGGAGTGGTAGGCATGACCTCCTTTCTGGCCGAGATATTTGTATAATGTTTCATGTGATCACTCAAACCCCCTTAAACCTCCCTGCTTTAATGATTGAGGCCATGAGAGAAAACTGAACAGATCCAAGGTACATCTGCCTTTTGGTATGGCACTCACACTGGTTTTCAGGAGGTTTGGAATCAGTTTTGAGGGGGAGGCATCTGCTAAGCTTTCTCACGCAGACACCATCAATCAACACACTCTACACCGCATGGGATTCACTAAGATTGATGGTGGTTGGATCAAGGGTACAGAAGAAAGAGCTGAGGAGAGAGCTGAGGATAGAGTTGAGGACAGAGCTGAGGGAGAAGGTCCCTCATCACCTCTCCATGACTTCAGGGCAGCATCTCCAAACATCCAGTTTGTTTCAGATCCAGAGGCTGGCCCTTCAGAGTTCACCAGGAGGTACACACCAGTTCAGCAGCCAGACAGCAGAGCACCTCCTTTAGAGTTCAGATTGGCTGATGATCAGATCGAGCAGATTTCTCAGCGTGTGGCTTCCTTGCTTTCTCGTCAGTGGAGCACTTCTGCATTTGCACCGGGATCCACATCATTAGATACATCTGATCAGACCTTGATTCCCCATATCTCCACTGTATTTCAGTTGATCTCAGATCAGTCTGTTTGGATTCAGCAGCTAGAGGATTGCATTTTGAGACTGACTGGGAGAGTTCTTGACTTGCAGGGGCAAGTCTTAGCTTTGGCCCATCCTCAGCCACAGGAGTGCTCTATTGAGGTCACTGACCTTACTGCAGAGGCTGGCAGGCTCAGAGGTGCATTGGAGGGTGGTTATAAGTTCTTGAGTAGAGAGATCAGAGGCTCCAGTGAGCGTGCTTCTACACAGTTCACTGCATTGCTTCAGTCTGTTTCGAGAGCTCTGAATGTTCTTGATTCCATCAGGCTCTCTCTTACAATCCAGTCTTTGGCCTCTCAACGTTCTCAGCCTTCAGGATCATCTCACCCACCTACTCGTGCCAGCACCTCCACTCGAGGCAGAGGCAGACGGGGCAGAGGACGAGCTCTTGGTCGTGATCCATCATCTCCTCACCCCATCTCTGATACATCTGATTCTGATCCGTAGAGTCATGTAGACCCTTGTTGTTAGTCATGTCTGTTGTTTTTTCTAGGATCTATCTTTTGGGCCATGTAATGATATTAACTGGTTGACTTTTATGGAATATGTAGTGAAACAACTATGGTTTTAATCATCTTTTAATTATATATCTATGGTACTCTATGGCATATTTTGTTTAATGACTGCTGTATTCAGGGGGAGCAAACATTAATGATTAGCACAAGAAGTTTGAAGAAACACTAAAGAGAAAACGTATTCAGAAAAAGAGGGGGAGTTAACAATGTTTGATGATGTCAAAAAAGAGGAGAAATTAAAGAAAAATATCAAAAATAAAATTATTAAATGACTTACAAATACAATGAGTGAATTGCTAAGCAAAAGTATCAAAAGAAAGATAAATAAAAGACTTAAAAATAAAATGAGTGAATTGAGAGAAATTAAAATATCAAAAACAAGATTGCTAACAAAATGAATGAATTGCTAAGCACAAAGCAAATGAGCAACCTTTAAAATTACTTCTTAGACATGCTCTGATATGCTTTAAAATTTGACATGCTCTGATATACTTTACAATTAATTCTTAGACATGCATTGATACACTTAATTGTTAAACTTGCTCTGATACTAAAACTAAATAATCAAATGAGAATGAGCAAATTTTCAAGATGCAACTTGCTCTGATACTAAAGCTAAATAATCAAATGAGAATGAGTAAATTTTCAAGATGCTAAGAAATTTGAAAAACAAACAAATGAGCAAATGAGATATTTTCAAACACGCAATTTTCAAATTCTAATGTAAATTCTGCTTTGCTCTGATAACAAAAATAAATTTTCTACTCTGATACCAAAATCACATAATCGAATGAGCAAATTTTCAAATCATTAAGCATTGGGCAAATTATTTATGCAAATGGGCACTTGTATCACATACCAAAAGAATCAATCTTCTTTTCAAGCAAATGCATTTATAAGTTGGTAATAAATCTTCTATTTATCTTCAAACTACCTATAATGCATTTCATTCCTTTGAAATTCATGATTCACATAGATACTTTTGTTCAAGTATTTTATCATCATCAAAAAGGGGGAGATTGTTGCTCCCTACATTGATTTTGATGATTACAAAGCAGTTGAAGGGGTACTAATGATTTTCGCTTGAAAAAGACTTATTGCTCTTCAGGGGAAAAATCGTAATTTTACTAAAACCCTGATTTGAAAGCATCAAATGATAGAACAAAAGATTTGTGATCTATTGGCAAAAATTTTATTATTTTTGGACTTATATTTTGAAAGATATGCATGTTTGAATATCATGAGTCGACCCATGAGTCGACTCATGGCACATGAGATGACTGGCACGCCAAATTTCCTGGCTGGCACAGACTTGGCAATGCTTGTGAGTCGACCCATGAGTCGACTTCCAAGGCATGAGTCGACTCATGAGTCGACCTCTGCGGGTCTTTTTGCCAGTTTTATAGAACCATGGATCCCGTTCCCTTCTGTGTCATTTTTTCACAGAGGTCGACCCATGAGTCGACCCCCAGGCATGAGTCGACTCATGAGTCGACCCCTGTGATGGGATTCTTCTGCAACGGCTAGTTTTTAACCCATTTTAGATACTTTTAATGCTCATTTAATGCAGTCTAACGGCTCTTTTTCAGTCTAGAATGATTTCCTCTATTTCAAAAAGCTATAAAAAAGAACAAAAAGGTGGGAATCAAGAAGTGCATTCAAGAAGAGAGATTTTGAAAAAAGGTTTTTCAAGCCAACTTTTCAGCCCTAAGCAAGAGCTCATTCAAAACTTTGAAGAAGCCTTTAATCCAAGCTCACCAACTCCTCAAGTGCACATTCAAGTCTCCAACCTCCTTGAGAAAATCCAAAAAGGGTCTTCTTCTCTTGAGTAAAGTGTATTTAAAGTTATATTCGCTCATTGAAGGAGCTTTCTTTGTACTTATTTGTGCTAAAAATTGTTATACTCGGTTTGAGTAATTATTTTTGTTTTGGAAGGGTTCCAAAACAAGGAAAGGTTGATCCGAACCTAGAATCGGAGTGTATTGGATTGGCTTGTACCCGAAAAATAAGTGGTCTAGCTTGGGATAGCTAGAGTCAGAGTTTCCGACGTTTGTATTCGGATTGAATACAAGATTAGTGGATTGAAATTCTCAAGTAGGAGCTTGGGGAGTGGACGTAGGTGCAAGGTTGGCACCGAACCACTATAAATTCTTTTGTTTGGTGTGTGTCTAATTGCTCTTCTTTATCTCTTCATTATTCTCTTGCATTCTTGCTCTTGCTATTAGTCTTGAATTAATTGTACTCACTTTATCTATTAAGCTTTGTCAAACATTTCTCTTAAGTCATAAGTTAAGCTTAAAATTTTTAGAAACCCAATTCACCCCCCCTCTTGGGTTGCATAGCTGGGCAACAGGGGTATTTTATACCCAACATCAGTCCCCCTACTTCCGAATTCGAGTTTCGAACGAAGGAAGTATAAAAAAATTTTCACAGTCGAAGTCGTTCCCTTGAACCCTGTGCGTGATCGCCCTCAGATATTTTGGCATTTATTGCGTGCGTGCCGGTGTCTCTTCGAATCGGGGCAATCCGAAGGGACCTTTCAAAATTTTTGCTGGCACGTTGGCCCAAGTATGGTGCAGTAATGGCTCTGTCAGCTATCATCCACTTTTAGCCGCCTGCGGTAGTGAGTGGGACATGTGGCAAGCATGGGTCGGCCTGGGGAGATCCGCGATCATTATAGCGTCAGATCCCAGGGTCTATTTAAACCCGCCTTTCCGCCTTCAGGAGCCTCATTCTTCCTGAGAGTTCTGTCGGTGTCTGCTTTCTCTCCGAGAGCCCTGACCCTCTTTGGCGTCCTCCTTGGCCCTAGGCATTCTTCGAGTCATCCCTGTCCTCGCCCCTCTGCATCCGTCGGAGCGATCTAGGTTAGTCCCGAAACCTTCATTTCTCTTCTTGCCATCATGGTGCCCTTTCTCCTCTATTTTTCTTCTGTCGCATTCCTCTGGCTTAGTCCCCCGCGAACCTTTCGCCTCTTGTCCCGCTTGATTTCCCCAGGATCTTTAGGGCCTTTGTTTGAAATGTCCTCCAGCACCTCCACCTCTAGTGGTTCCAGGAGTTCGTCCGCCTCAGCTCCCCAGAATCCCCACACTGTAGACGAATCCACGCCTAGGGCTGGGCCTGGCCCGATTTTTGCACCGGGGGCCATTCTCTGTTCCCTGACTCCGGATGAACTTCTACTGATAAGGATTCAGTATGGAGTTCCTCTGGAGTATGATCTGGAGCTTCCTGATCCCGTCGACCGGGCTAGCACCCCCCCACCTGGCCATTTCTGTCTGTATCAAGACGTCTTCCGCACCGGACTCCGGCTTCCGCTTCCGCCCTTCGTCGTCGCCCTCTTCCATTTTTTAGACATTTCTTTAGCCTCGGTTGCGCCGAACTCCTTTAGATTTTTGATAGGGTTCTTCTCCCTTTGCCATGTAGTCGAAGTTCAGCCATCTCTCTCTTTGTTTAGGTACTTCTACACCTTCAAGTGCCACCCCTCGATGAAGGACTGGTGGTATTTCTCCCTCCAGTTTGGTAAGAAGGGGTTGCTGAAAGGTGCTCTCTCTTCAATCCACAACTGGAAGGAGAAGTACCTCTTCGTCCGATGCTCGACCTTGAGGCTGGGACTGCCCCCTTGGGGCTCCTTAAGGGACTCTGCCCGCAGGGCTCTCAGCCTGGGGGAGGACGACCTTCGGGCCGCCCGAAAACTTCTTAGTTACCCAACTCCTTTTCTCTCCAACCTTCTGAGGGAGCAGTTTTTGTTCAATATCGGCCTGAGCCCCCTGGACCCTGCGAGTATCCCATCTTTCCCTTCCTCTTCTTTTCTCCCACTCTTCCTCTCCCTTTCTCTTTTTCTTCCTCCTTCTTTCTTCTTCTTTTTTTTTACTGATCTCTTTTCCTCTCTCTTCTTTTTTTTTTTATAAGAATGGACGCCGAAGCAGCATGGATGCTCGCCAGGGGTCTCAAGGCCCACAAAAGAAAAGGCATCGCAACCTCCGAATCGGCAAAGAGAGCCAGAACGGAGGAGACGAGCTCGGCCACGCCTGCCCAGGCGGCCCCCACAGTCGACGTTCCTTCGGATGCCGAACCTCTGGCTCCCCGGGCATCCTCAAGGAGCCCCCCCACTGAGGTTCCTGCTTTGGGGGTTCACTTCGAGGAGGTGCCTGGGGTTGAGAGGGGGAGGAGAAGGAAGTCGGTGGCCCGCAGGGTGAGTAGCTGTCGAGCCGCCATCGAAGAGTCCCCTGGTTTTGAAGGAGAGCCGAGGGAGAATCCCTTTAATGACGGAGACCTGATAAAGCGATTGATCGATGGTTGCATCCTGCCCGAAGTCATCCAGAGGATTGATCGCGCCGATCTCGAACAGCGGGTTTGGGACTCCTAGGGTCCTTTCTCGAGGTAAACAGATTCACCTTCTCCCTTTTCCTTGCTCCTTCGTTTTATTAATTCTCAACCTTCGTTCTGACCTCCTAGCCGCCCTTGCAGATCGGACACCAGCTCCTTGCCAACATCGAGGCGACGAACCGGGTGAGAAGGGATGCCATCCAGGCGGAGGAGAGTCATCGGGACGAAGTCGCCCGCTTCAAAGAAAAGGTCACCGAGGTAGCCACACTCCAAGAGGCCCTGGAGAAGGAAAAGCAGGCCCTGGAGAAAGAAAAACAGACCTCGGAGGAGACGGCGAGGAAGGCGGAGGCCGAGATCACAAATTTGGCAGAGCAAATCCCGATCCTGGTCGCGGAGGCCAGGGTTCTAGTGGTGGAGGAGTTCAAGGCCTCTGCGGAGATGAGGGACTTGAACGTCAAGTTCGGCTAGGAAGCATTTATCAAGGGATTTGAGCTCTGCCAGGAGAAGGTGATCAGAAAATTTTCCGAGCTCGATCTCAGCTTCTTGGACGAGGCATCTGAAGACGAAGTTGGGCCCTCTCCCAACACTACTGCTGTCGTAGCCCCTTTTCCGGGAACATCAAGCTCCCCAACTCCTATTCTAGAGATCTGAGACCTCTGACCTTGTATTTTTCTTTCATTACAATTTTTTCTTTTCCTCCTGTCTTTAAGAAACATTCAGTCAATGAAATTGAGTTTCTCCTTTTGGAGGGCTTCTCCATTCCGCTCCTCTTTTTTCTTTCTCTTTTTTTTTTCTTGCTTTATGCAACGAGATGCGCATTGACGCCTTTATCTTTCGATGGCAGCGTCCTGCCGAAGCGCTCCCCCTGCCACAGGAGATTTCGCTGAAGTCCACGATCCAGCGTCTGAAGAAGAAAGTCCATCTTTTAACAAAAAGGTCGAAGGAGATGGATGGCGAGCTTCGCAGGCTGAGGAAGAGCCACTCTGAAGCCACTACGGAGGCCACCCGCCTCCGGAACCTCCACGTGAAGGGAATTATGGATTACAGCCGGAGGAAAGCGAACTTCGAGAAGGAGCTCGAGGAACACAAGAAGCGCACCAGCGACCGATCTTAGGCTCAAGCTGCCAAGATCAGTTCTCTCAGAGTGGAACTGTCGGCTGCACAGGAGAGGATTAGCCAGCTGGAAGGAAGCTCGTCCCGGCTTCCGACTTGGGCCGACTGCGACCGGGAATGGTCGAAAAAGTTCTCCGACCTCCAGCGACAGCTTCAGGATGCCGAGGCGAGCTATGAGGCATACCGGGCCGGCTGGTGCAGGAAGGTGGACGAATACAGGGGGAAGCTCAGGATGGCAACCGACGAGGTTGCCCGCCTTCAAAGGCAGCTAGCTGAAGGGGCTCAGTTTGCTCCCGTTCGGGATTCCGACGAACTCCAATCCCTGAGAAGAACCGTAGAGGAGCTATCCGTCGCCCTTGGAGAGGGGAAGGCCAAAGTACAGCAATTGAAGATCCAGCTGGTGTACGAGCAGCGGGCAGTCAAGGATGCGGAGGCGGAATCCGAGGTCCTGAGAAAAAGGCATCGAGAAGCAGAGAACGAAAGCTAGCGACTTCACCGGAGGTATATGGAGATATTAATGAGAGAGAAGGAATTGGAAGGAGAAGTCGAGAGCTTAAGGCACTCCCTGATGAGGGCCGAAGTCGAAAGTTTGAAGTCGGAGGAAGCCGGGCCCCCTTAGGGCTTTTTTGTCCTTCATCCCTCCTAGTGTCTTCTTTTGTCGCTTGTTTGGTCGTCGTCACCATTGTTATTTTTTTTTTTGTTTTTGTCTTCTTCTTCTTCTTTTTTTTTTTTCGGTCTTTCAGACTCTGTAATGCACATTTTGCTAATGAAATGAAAAGGTCTTTGTTATCTTATCCGTACGTCGTGTCGAATTATCGTGTGCCGGACTTCTTTTATTTTTGTCCCGTGCGATGTAGATGTTGTTCGAAGGTTCCTTATTCATCCTTACATTGCCGAGTTTCTTGTACTTTTGATCAGTTTGGCGTCGACGCCGCTTGGAGGTTCCTGGTCACCGCTGTGTCGATTTGCCTTTTGTTCGCGACTGTAGATCTTGCTTTCTCTACCTTCCTCTTCATAGAGACGAGGTCCTTCGTGCTTTTAGTGTAGTTCGACCTCCATTTTTCGTTGGAGTAGCCCGCCGCTGTTCCTTCACATTTTCCTCCTTCTCTATTTTTTTTTCTCTCTCTATTTTTTTTTTAGGCAAGGTTTCTCCCTGGCTTTTTACGGAGTCGCAGTAGCGCAGAAGGGTCGCCGAGAAGATTTTCTTCTTTCTTGTCGGGTCTCAAATGGCCGGACCCTAATTGGTGTCAAGACGAGGTTCTTCCTCTATCTCTGATGTAATCGGTTTCAACTCGGGTTAGGACGAGGTTCTCCTTCTGTTCCTAACGGGACTGTGGGGGCACATATGGGCGCTGTATGGCCTCTCCCCCCATCCGATCTATAAATAACCGGGCCTTCGACCTTGCTCATGTTAGGGCGAGGTTCTCCTCTTGTCCCTAACATGACTGTGGGTGCACATATAGGTGCTGTATGGTCTCTCCCCCCATCCGATCTACAAATAACCAGGCCTTCGACCTTGCTCATGTTAGGGCGAGGTTCTCCTCCTGTCCCTAACATGGCTGTGGGGGCACATATGGGTGTTGTATGGCCTCTCCCCCCATCCGGTCTACAAATAACTGGGCCTTCAACCTTGCCTATGCCGGGTTTGTTTTGCCATCCGACGGGGTCGTCCCCGTTGTTACAAGTCTATGCCAAAAAGGGAAAGATGTGCAAGTCTGAAAGAAATCTTGATTTAAAGCGGGATCGTTCGTAATACATTTATAAGTTTTCAAACCCTAGGACTGTGGAAGGTCTGCTTTCTGTCAAGGTCCTCCAGAGACGGAGTTGATGATCCCAATTGGAGGTCGATCTCCGGGCTGCTCTTCCCTCCTTAGTGGTTCGGGCTGCGACAGGGCCCTCGGTCAGTCCTCTCTACCCTCAGGCCAGCGTCGAATGAACCTGTCGAGCCGGCCTCGGTGGATGAGCTCCTCGATTTCGTCTCGGAGCTGGATGCACTCCTCCATATCGTGGCGTGGTCACGATGGTAGAGGCAGAATTTATTGGGATTGCGCTTCCTGGGGTGCGTGCGCATCCTTTCGGGCCTCGGGAGCTGCTCCCTGACTTCCATCAATACCTGGGCCTTTGATGTGTTGAGGGGGGCGTAGCTGCGAAATCTTCCTGGGGGAGAGCTCCGTCGAACCCGACGCTCCGGGCTTCTCTGCCTACGTGCCCGGGGAGGAGTCTGGGCGCGCTTATGCCCGGGAGGGGTTCGGGATCGTGGTCGAGCTTCCCTCGGCCCTTTTTCGATTGCGGGCTTGCTCGAGCCTCCCGCCTGCCACTCTCTCACAGTTTTCTCATCCTTCATTTTGAAGGCTTCTTTTACTCGGGCGTACCCTTCAGCTCGAGCCAACAGATCAGCAAAATCCCTGGGGTATTTCTTTTCCAGGGAGAATAAACGGTCGTTCTTCTGAAGGCCGCCTTTCAGGGCGGCCATAGCTACCGATTGGTCCAAATTTCGGACCTCCAACGCTGCGCCATTGAAACGGTTGATGTAGGCCCTGATGGACTCCCCCTCCCTCTGCTTGATGTTGATGAGGGACTCCGAACCCTTCCGGAGACGTCGGCTGCTAACAAAATGAGCCACAAACTGGTGGCTCATCTGATCAAAGGAAAAGATGGTATCCGGCTTCAGCACCGAGTACCAGTTTCTCACCGCTCCCTTCAAGGTGGACGGAAAAGCTCGGCACAGGATGGCGTCAGGGGCGCAGTGAAGCAGCATCATCGTCCGGAAGGCCTCCAGGTGGTCAACCGGGTCCGAAGTCCCATCGTAGCTTTCAAATTGAGGGAGCTTGAAGTTTGGCGGGATCAGTTCCTGCATGATCATTTGAGAAAAGGGAGGGTCAGTACAAATGTCCTCACCATGAGCGAGGAGAGCGTGGCGGAGTTCTTCGATCCGTCGGTTCATCTCCTGGAACCTCCGGTCCAGAAAATCCTCTCGACTACGGGTCTCGAGGGTCTTTTAGCAGAATGGAGGTAGAGACCTTCCAGGGGTAGAATCGTGATCCGACTGAGGGCTTTTCACCCTCGGATTCATCTTTCCGGGAAAGACGGGGCGGCTGGCCCAAGTGGCCCGTCCTACCGTCGGATGCTGGGGTTCTGACGACGCTCCCTCCAGTCGCACTGATGCCTGCGGCTGCTGCTGTTGTATGGCCTGCACAGCCTCAGTGAGGCCTCTGACCTGCTGCACCAGTAGGTCAAATTGCTCCGCGCCAACTGCCGTTGCCGGAGGAGGGGGAGGAGGCTGAAAAACTGGAGGTGAGGCCAGAGCCTGAGATCTGGCCGCGGAGGCCGTAGATCGTCGTGTGGACGCTCTGCGGGGCGGCATCAGGCGAAAATCTTGCGGAGGAAGGAGAAGAGGATGCCGGGGAAGGTGTCGGAGATGGTCCCGTTGAGCGCTCCTTTAAGAACAAGGGTACTGCGAAGACACAGCCCCTTCCTCTAGCGCCAATCTTGTTGGTGCAAAAATCCACCTGCACCGGAGAAGCTGGAGTCGAGGGAGTCGCAGTCGCCGTCGGGACCTGCAAAGAAAGTCTAAACCGGAGTTGGGGTTGCTCCGGCAAGACCCTCCGACGCTCAAGTCAGTTCTCTGCCTCAACAAGAATGGAGTGCTCGAACGAAAATTTTAGCATAGTTTTTAGATAAAAAATGAGAGCTTAGAGAATAACGTATCTGGGATTTTCCTTTTTATAGGTGGAGGGTGCAATAGACTGATGGCGACATTTTATAACCGTCTGTCAGTGCACCGTTCGGAGCCAGGAGGGGTCTGTTACGAAGAGTAGTGAAGCAGAATCGCGGCCATTACTGTGGCCTGCCACGTGGAGCCTGTCGTGAGTAGTGGAGCGGCGTTCGTTGTCGTGACTTGCCAGAGGATGGAGAAATTGTGCGATATCCATCGCAGGAAGTGGAGCAGAGTCATGGCCGTTACTGCGGCCTGCCAGGGAGTGATGGAACCGTGTGGAATCCGTCGCAGGAGGTGGAGCAGAGTTGTGGCCGTTGCTGCGGCCTGCCGCATGGAGCCTGTTGCGGGGAGTGATGGAGCTGCGCAGAATCTGTCGCAGGAGGTGGAGCAGAGTCGTGACTGTTACTGTGGCCTGTCAGGGAGTCCAGGCCCGTCGGTCGAAGCTCGGTTGAAGTGTCTGGCGGAGAGTGGTGGCTATCCATCTGGAAGGAGCTCGGTTGTTGCTGGCGGGCCGTCCACCGTTGGGTGCCTTGAGCGTTAGTACTATAGGCGAGGGCCATCTACAATTGAAGTCGGGGACGGAGTCCGACTCCCGTAGGAGTTCGGACGAAGTTCACCTGCAGCAGAAGTCGGGGACGAAGTCCGGCTCCCGTGGGAGTTCGGATGAATTTCACCTGCAGTAGAAGTCGGGGGCGAAGTCCGGCTCCCGTAGGAGTCCGGACGAAGTTCACCTGCAGTAGAAGTCAGGGGCGAAGTTCGGCTCTCGTAGAAGTCCGGACGAAGTTCACCTGCAGTAGAAGTCGGAGACGGAGTCCGGCTCCCGTAGGAGTCCGGACGGAGTCTACCAGTAGTCGAAGTCGGGGACGAGGTCCGGCTCCCGTAAGAATCCGGACGGAGTCCACCTACAGTAGAAGTCGGGGGCGGAGTCCGGCTCCCGTAGGAGTCCGAACGAAGTCTACCTGCAGTTGGAGTCAGGGACGAGGTCCGGCTCCCATAGGAGTCCGGACGGAGTCTTCCAGTAGTTGAAGTCGGGGACGAAGTCCGGCTCCCGTAGGAGTTCGGACGAAGTTGACCTGCAGTTGGAGTCGGGGATGAGGTCCGGCTCCCGTAGGAGTCCGGACGGAGTCCACCTGCAGTAGAAGTCGGGGGTGGAGTCCGGCTCCCGTAGGAGTCCGGACGAAGTCTACCTGTAGTTGGAGTCGGGGATGAGGTCCGGCTCCCGTAGGAGTCCGGACGAAGTCTACCAGCAGTTGAAGTCGAGGACGAAGTCTGGCTCCCGTAGGAGTCCGGACGGGGTCTACCTGTAGTAGAAGTCGGGGGTGAAGTCCGGCCCCCGTAGGAGTCCGGACGAAGTTCACCTGCAGAAGAAGTCGGGGATGGAGTCCGGCTCCCGTAGGAGTCCGGACAAAGTCTACCTGCAGTTGGAGTCGGAGACGAGGTCTGGCTCCCGTAGGAGTCCGGACGGAGTCTACCAGCAGTTGAAGTCGGGGACGAGGTCCGGCTCCCGTAGGAGTCCGGATGAAGTCTACCTGCAGTTGGAGTCGGGGATGAGGTTCGGCTCCCGTAGGAGTCTGGACGGAGTCCACCTGCAGTAGAAGTCGGGGGCGGAGTCCGGCTCCTGTGGGAGTCTGGACGAAGTCTACCTGCAGTTGGAGTCGGGGACGAGGTCCGGCTCCCGTAGGAGTCCGGACGGAGTCTACCTGCAGTTGGAGTCGGGGACAAGGTCTGGCTCCCATAGGAGTCCGGACGGAGTCCACCTGCAGTAGAAGTCGGGGGCAGAGTCCGGCTCCCGTAGGAGTCCGGACGAAGTCTACCTGCAATTGGAGTCGGGGACGAGGTCCGGCTCCCGTAGGAGTCCGGACGGAGTCTACCAGCAGTTGAAGTCGGGGACGAGGTCCGACTCCCGTAGGAGTCCGGACGAAGTCTACCTGCAGTTGGAGTCGGGGACGAGGTCTGGCTCCTGTAGGAGTCTGGACGGAGTCCACCTGCAGTAGAAGTCGGGGGCGGAGTCTGGCTCCCGTAGGAGTCCGGACGAAGTCTACCTGCAGTTGGAGTCGGGGACGAGGTCCGGCTCCCGTAGGAGTCCGGACGGAGTCTACCTGCAGTTGGAATCGGAGACGAGGTCCGACTCCCGTAGGAGTCCGGACGGAGTCCACCTGCTGTAGAAGTCGGGGGCGGAGTCCGGCTCCTGTAGGAGTCCGGACGAAGTCTACCTGCAGTTGGAGTCGGGGATGAGGTCCGGCTCCCGTAGGAGTCCGGACGGAGTCTACCAGCAGTTGAAGTCGGGGATGAAGTCCGGCTCCCGTAGGAGTCCGGATGGGGTCTACCTGTAGTTGAAGTCGCCCTGCTGGTCGGACGCCGGTAGAATCCCTGAGAAGTCACTCCTGACACGGACTCCGGCTGGGGGGTATTTTATACCCAACAATAGCTAATCTGTCAAGATAACAATGGGATGTGCTTGGAAGCATGGGCGAAGTCGCTGTGATGATATGATTAGAGCATAGATCATCTTCTCCATCTTTGAATATCTTATTTCGGCATTATGAAGCATTTTGCTGGTGTAGTAAATAGACCATTGAATTTGATTTTCATCTTTTTGGATGAGTACTGAACTAACTGCCTCCATCGAAGTCGCCAAATAGAGATACAAAGTTTCTTCTACTGTCAGTTTTGTAAGTAGTGGCGAAGCTGTCAGATATCGTTTTAGATTTTTGAAGGATTGTTGGCACTCGTCTGACCATGAGAAGTCTTTTGCTTGTCTTAAGGTCTTGAAGAAAGGCAAGCATCTTTTTACTGATCTTGAGATGAATCGGCTGAGTACGGCGATTCTTTTATTAAGTTGTTATATCTCTTTCTTGAAGCTTGGATGCTTCGTATTGATGATTGCTTTTCTTTTCTCAGAATTAGCTTCAATTCTTTGTTGTGACATAAAAAATCTAATTTTTTTTCGAAAGTTACTCTAAATGTACACAGTTGGATTTAATTTCATTTGATATCGTCGAAGTGTGCTGAAGACTTCTTTCAAATTTTAAACATGATTAGAAGTTTGAGGACTTTTCACCAGCATATCATCAACATAGACTTCCATATTTCACTCGATTTGTGCTTTGAATACTTTATTGACTAGTTGTTGATAAGTAGCTTCAGTATTTTCAAACTGAACGGCATTACTTTATAACAGTAGATGCCTTTGTTGGTTATGAAGACTGTGTGCTTCTCATCTTCAGATACCATTTGAATCTGATTATATCCTACAAAGACGTCCATGAAGCTTAAAAGTCAGTGTTTTGAAGTTGCATTAACTAGTTGATCGATTTTCGACAAAGAAAAATTATCCTTCGGACAAGCTTCATTTAGATTTGTATAGTCGATGCAGATTCTCTATTTCTCATTGACTTTTCTCACCATCACTATATTGGCGAGCCAATCGGGATAATTAGCTTCTCTGATGAAGCCAGCCGCGAGGAGCTTGTCGACTTCTTCATCGATGATCTTCTGTCTTTCAAGAGCAAAAGATATTTTCTTTTATCTTATCGATCTAACTTTAAGATAATGTTTAGCCGGTGGATTATTATTTTCAGAGAAATTTTTGACGTATCCGTTGCCGACCAAGCAAAAATATCGGCATTTGCTCTTAGTAGATTCACCAGTTGTTGCCGCTCTGGATCAGATAACTACGATTCAATTCAGAACATCTTCTCAGGATCTTCTTCTTTCAGTGAGATGGAAACCAGTTGCTCGATAGGCTCACTCCTTTCTTTATTTTCTCTTTGGTCTAACTTATCGACGGACAAAGAGTCTTCAGATTGATTATTTTGTATGGAGACCAGGAAGCAGCGTCAAGCAAGCTGTTGATCTCCGTGTATTTCTCCAACTTCATTTTTATTAGAAATCAGATCAGTAAATGATATGTTGAGACTACTGCTCTTAGAGCATTCAGTCTAGATCGTCCAAGTATGGCATTGTAAACTGATGGAACTTAGACGACAGTGAATGTCAGGAGAATAGTGCTTTGTTGTGGATATGTTTCTGTGGTTAGTGGGAGAGTGATTTCTCCTTCTATAGTAACTGCATCTCCAGTAAAATCGACTAATGACGTCGAGATTCTTTTGAGTCGATCAGTTGGTAGTTGCATTCGAAAAAAAGTTGAGTAAAAAAAATATCAGTTGAGCTTTTATTATCAACTAACATTCTTTTTACATCATAATTTACTATCGTCGTTGAAACAATGACAGCATCATCATGGAGAGTTTGTCTTCTCTGGACATCATCTTTTGAAAAAGAAATTATATTGTCAAGTCATCATTTTTTCGTTGACTCTTCTTCGAAAGTTGCCCCCCAGTCCTTCGGTTGCCTGAAGATCATATTAATTACTTCCATTATTGGTTGATTGGTGATTATTTTCTCAGCTTATGGCTGAGGCTGTTGGTCGGTGGGAGGTTGAGTTGGGCAATCTCGTCGAAATTTTTGAGATAATCTCGTCGAATCAGGACCTCTATTTCATCTCTGAGTAAGATGCACTGTTCGATATCGTGTCCATGATCATGATAAAATCGATAGTACTTCTTCCTGTCACGGCTCCTTGATGGTGCTTTCATTGGTGGAGGGTGTCGAAGATACTCCTCTCCTTCTATCTCTATCAAAATCTGCGCATGGAGAGCAGAAAGAGGAATATAGGAGTTATACCTGCCATAACTGTTCGACTTGAGACTCCATTGTCGTGGTGAAGCTTACTTATTGGTGATTGACCGATCTGACTCGATCGGAGCATCACTTTTCTTCTGCTTCTTTTTCTGATATTTTTCTTCTGCCTGATGCCGATCAGAAGCGCCTTCATCTGCACGAATATACTTGTATTCATGCTTCAAAAGTTTAGCATAGGTCCGGGAGAGAGTCTGATCACGAGAATAAGTGAATCTGGATCTTCTCAGACCCTCTTCATAGCTGATATGGCCATATCTTCATTGAGGTCTCTGATCTCAAGTGTGGCCGCATTGAAGCGAGATACAAAATCTCTCAATGTCTATGTCTCGTCTTATTTGATGGAGAAGAGATTGTCTGATGTTCGTGGCACATTTCGGCTAGTGCTGAAATAGGCCACGAAAGAATGTTCGAGCTATTCAAAAGAATTTATGCTTCTCGACTGCAGTCCAGAATACCAGGTCCGAGCAGCTTTCCGAATAGTCGCTGGGAAGTCGATGCATAAGAGGGCGTCGGTTGCCCCCTGGATCATCATGAGAGCCTTATAGCTCTCCAAATGATCGATTGGATTGGTGGAGCTGTCGTATGGCTCCATCTGCGGTATTTTGAACTGAGATGGAATCGGTTTATCCAGGATGCACTGAGAGAGAGGTTGGACAGTGTGAAAGTCGTGGTCATTGGAAGACTTCCGACCTTCTATCTGAAGTCGGACAAGTTGATGGTCGATTTCTTTGAATTTGCGCTCGTAGTCATCGAGCCGTCGTTGCTGGAAAAACCTAGGGGTAGAATCCTCTGAAGAGCATGAAGATGGAGAAATAGTAGGTGTACGCGGCTTTTTTCCCTTCTTGATACTATGTACACAGGAAGGAGAGGGAGAACGTCGTGAAGAATGGGCAGCACGATGCGAGTACCGAGAATGCAATTGTCCATCTCGATGAGAGTGTCGAGACGGTCGCCACTCTGGAGAGGAGGATGAACGTCGTGGAGGACGTAGGAGAAGAATATTTTCTCAGCAGGAAGACTGCCTCACAAATTTTGTTGAATGTTGAGCTCTGATTTTCTCCATAGTTACTCGCATTCCCTCCTTTTTGGCGCGCCAATCTATTGCTGCCAATCTCTTGTTGCGTTCGTCGTCGGAGAAGAGCACATGCAAAAGAAGTCCATATTGATCGAAATTGTCCGACGTGGATCCTTCGATGCTCAAGTTAGTAGGGAGTAATGAATAACAGATAGAATATTCAAAGTGACAGAGTGTCAGTCCAGAATTGCCCTCATCTAGTGCTGTTCATTTGTCTCTTTTTATAGACGAATAGCTGGTAACCATTTGTAATGGTTAGACACGTGAGTCCCGTACGTTCTGATATTATGTGATTGTGGGATGGATGGTTATACCCGCCACTGATCATGTTTTGGTCATCATGCATTTTCTGTGCTGGCAGTTTCAGGTAAACCGACTATATATCGATAACAATAGTGTATTGATCGTATGTTGGTAGTCGAGGAGATTCGAATAAGCATCGGTCAGTAACTTTGATATGATGATGGTCATGATTCTTTTTTGATCTCGTTTGATCTTTTTAATTCTACAGATTGGGTTCTTCATGTTGGTATACCTCTTTCCTGCAAAATACACGAAGAAGCATCAATTTTAAGAGAATAAAGATAATTTAATCCATAAATTAATGTTTCTATGGACAAATTTATGCACTTATCAATCACCTTCTATAAGATGTGTACAAGGGTCCTGGTGAGGCGGTTGAAGCCATTGATATCTTGTCTGATTAGTCCCAAGCAGGATATTTTTGTTATAGGTCGATCTATCACCGATAATGTTATGTTGGTCCAAAAATTTATGTATGATCTTCAGAGAGCGTCATGTCATCGTAGTCTCATGATGATCAAATTCCTCATGATGATCAAATTGGATATGGAGCGGCTTATAATCGGATGTATTGGCTTTTCCTCCGATGAATGCTACATGAGCTGGATTTGGGGATAGATAGATTGATTGGATTACAAACTGCGTTGGAGGGCTGTGTTTTGCCACCTGGACAACGACAAGCACGGTGTAAAAACATAAAACTTTTCCTTGTTTTTGAGAACCCTTGTCCGACTGGCCCTCTAGCATTTTTTATTTGGCAATAAACCCTTCAGCATTTGAAGCGTCCGCGGTGATAAGATTCGATTTACACCGTGCTTGTCGTTCTCGCACAAGCCCACCGAGGATGGAAAAAATTGAGAAAGAACGGGGGACAACATAGAAAAAATAAACGAAAATGAAGAAAAAATGGAAAAAGTTTAAGGATAGGAGCGGCCGAACAGTGAAGCTTAGACGATGGATTGGAACGAGAAAGGAACAGGGGACGCGTTCTCTCGCTTTGCAGTCAGAGTCACGGAAACAAATGCAGAGACGGGCGACGCAAGAAAACCAAAAAACACCGTCTCACAGACACATGACGGACGTTGTCTGAAAAAATACTGACGTGGCGCACGAACCACGTGCCGTGGCGTCCATCCTAAGGAATACCACCGCTTTCTCACCGCCATTTGGTGGTAGGGTGCGAACTTTTGTTCCTTGGCGTTGCAGCTCACATCCATCCTTTCATGCCGGCCCTAATTCATACACTAAAGCCTCGAGAGGAAAAGAGGTGGAAGCAATAACCCAACGTTATGGCAGAAGCAGCAGCGGTATCAATTGCCTCCTCCATTCTGGAGATTGTGATCCAGAAGCTGGGCTCTGGCCTATGGAAGGAGATGGGATTTGCGAGCAGCGTCAAGAAAGATGTGGAGAACCTACAAAGCGTCTTAATAACTATTAATGATGTTCTTTATGACGCTGAGAGCAGATCCATCAGCGACAAAGCTCTGCACGGCTGGCTAAGGAAGCTCAGAGACGCTGCTTTTGATGCAGATGATGTGGTGGACGAGTTCCAAACTGAAGCACTAAGACAAAAGATTGAGGAAAACAATTGCATCATCCGAAAGGTGCGTGACTTTTTTTCCCTCAACAACCCAATTATATTTCATCATAAGATTGCTCGCAAAATAGAAGAGATCAGAGAGCGATTGGACCAAATTTCAGAAGAGAGATTGAAGTTTCATTTGAGCGAGAAATCCATCCCGGATAGACCTTTAGAGCGAGAGACCTACTCATTTGTGGTCGAATCTGAAATTTACGGCAGGGATGATGATAAAGAGGAGGTCATAAATTTCTTGGTTCATGTGGATACCGATAAGGATGTCTCGGTTCTCCCAATAGTTGGTTTGGGTGGAGTTGGGAAGACCACGCTTGCTCAGTTAGTCTATAATGATAGAAGGATAGGGGAACATTTTGAACTTCGGATGTGGGTTTGTATTAGCGAGAATTTTGACATTCCAAGGATAATAAGAGCAATTGTTGAACGAGTGACGGGAACAAATTGCGAGCTGTCTGACATAGAGATGATGCAGTCTCTTCTTCGAGAAAAACTAAGAGAGCGGAGATTTCTACTTGTTCTCGATGACGTGTGGAATGAGGAGGAAGCTGAATGGGAAAGACTAAAACCTTTGCTGAGGGGTGGCAAGAAGGGAAATAAAATCGTAGTAACCACCCGCAGTAAAAGAGTTGCTTGCATAATGGGTAGCTCTGCACCACTGAGATTGCAAGGGTTATCGATTGCTGACTGCTGGACTTTGTTTAGGCAGAGGGCGTTTGGGTTGGGGAGAGGAGAAGAGACCCCAAGATTGGCAGAAATAGGGAAGGAGATTGTCCAGAAGTGTGGAGGTTTGCCGTTAGCTGCAAAGGCTCTTGGAAGCCTAATAAGCTCCAAGAGAGGGGAGGTGGAGTGGTTAGCTGTCAAAAATAGTGAAATCTGGAAATTACCTGCGAAGGAGACTGGAATATTACCTGCCTTAAGATTGAGTTATGATCATTTGCCATCTCATTTGAAGCCATGTTTTGCCTACTGTTCGTTGTTCCCAAAAGATTTTAGAATTGATAGAGAGAGATTGATTCAGTTGTGGATCGCAGAAGGGTTCATTCAACCATCAGATAGTAATATGGATTTGGAGAACATTGGCAATCAGTTTTTCAATGATTTGCTATGGAGGTCTTTTTTTCAGGATGCAGAAAGGGATTCTGATGGTAACGTGACCGTGTGCAAGATGCATGATCTAGTCCATGACCTTGCTTGCTGTGTCATAGGTGATGAGGCCGTCATCATGGAGGTCGACAAGGACACGAGCATTTCCCATCGATGTCGCTATTCATCTGTTGATTTTAATAAGGACAAATCCTCAGAATGTTTACAGCTTGCCTACAAAACAAAGAAATTGAGATCACTCATATTTTTGCATTTTCCTTCTGAAGAAGCAAATGTCAAAAATTTTGTCTTCTATGTGGTGTCAAATCTTACTTATTTGCGTGTATTGGACCTACAGAACACATGCCTTGAAAAGTTATCCAACAGAATAGGAAGGTTAAAACATCTGAGGTTCCTAGACCTATCAAATACATTAATTCAGGCATTACCTAACTCAATTGCTTCTCTCCACAACTTGCAAGTGTTGAACCTTAGCTATTGTGGTAATCTTTTTGAGTTGCCCAAAGACATGAGAAAAATGAAAAATCTACGACATCTATGCATCATCGGATGTCCTCGTTTGACTCAGATGCCACCTAAAATGAGGCAGCTGAGGAATCTTCGAACGCTGTCAGTGTTTGTTGTGAGCGAGAGGGATGGAAGCAGTATCGTGGAACTGCAAGATCTCAACCTGATTGGTAGCTCTCTTGAAATCAGAAATCTTCATAAAGTGAAGGATCCGAAGGAAGCAATGCAAGTAAATTTGGAGGCAAAGACAAACCTGCAGTCGTTGACATTGTCATGGAACGGACATTCGGATTGGGCACCGACACCGTCTTCTACAAAAATGGTGGAGGATGTGTTTGAAAGGCTCCAACCTCATCCTAATTTAAAGGAGGTGACAATAAGCGGCTACATGGGCATCAGATTACCCACTTGGATGGCAAGGGCAGAAGTAGTGTCAACTTTATTTTCAAATCTGGTCGAGCTCAGTTTGTGGGATCTGAGGAGGTGTGAGCATCTTCCACCACTCAGCCAATTGCGCTCTCTGAAGCGTCTCGATATAGCTGGAATGCATGCTTTGAGGAAAATAGAAGAGGAGGGTGGCACCATGCCTGTTCCGTTAGAAGAGTTCAGATTATCAGACATGCCTGAATTGGAGGAGTGGCATGTAAATCCAACAACAGAATTGTTCCCTCATCTTAGATTATTGGACATCCATTTCTGCCCCAAACTAATAGTGCAGCCATGCATCCCATCCTCAGTGAAGAATCTTATGATATCAAGCAATCACATGCTGTTATCGGCAGCAAGCATTAGAGTGTTGTCCAAACTTGAACAATTGTGCATCTGTTGCTGTGGAGTATCATCAAAGTCTGGGTGGTGGGATGGGCTGCAATACCTCACTGCCCTTCAGTATCTACATATTTTAGGGTGTGATGAGCTGAATTGTCTGCCGGAGGGTGTTATGTACTTGTCCTCACTCCGAAATCTTCATTTGAAGAATAACAGAAATCTAAAGAGTCTAGAATGGGGAAGAAGGGAGCCTCTGTTCACTGCCCTCTGCAGTCTGGTGATAGATGGTTCCCCTGCATTGACTGCTTTGCCGGAGTGGGTAGGGGGCCTCACCTCGCTTCAGTTTTTATCACTTAGGTGTTGTGACAACCTCGCAATCCTGCCAGACCTCCCTGTGCTTCAGGAGCTGTGGATTAAGAACTGCCCGCTTCTAGCAAGGCGATGCGAGAGGGGAGAGGTGAGGAGTGGCACAAGATTGCTCACATCCCAAATATCAGCATAGGAGTAGAAAAGGAGGAATATAGAGAAGAAACCAGCAAAGAATTTAGCTTCCCCACAAAATTTGTTAGCCGGTTAACTTAAGGATGCTGCATTGATCATAGTTGAGGTTTCAGTAGCAGCTACATTCCATGGAAGTAAACTCTTTTGGTGCGTGTCATGCTCCTCTTTGCTTTTTTTTTTTTTTTTAATTGTTGGCTTCAACTTCAAGGAAATGTTGTACTTTTGGATTTATTGTTTGTTTCTGCATTCCCTGAGATCTAGATCATTTTCCAACGATCAACTTTATTTAACTTCTAAATCTTTCTGAGTGTTCTTGTTTTTAAATTTGAGGAATATTGTCTCCAAACTGATTGATGCCTCTTACATATGTTTTATTTTTATTTCTTTTATTTTGAGTTGGCTTTTTCTGTTTCCTAATTAATTAGCTCATTGATCTGAATCCTGTCAAAGGTTGTTAAGATATGCTATTTTTTACACCATGGAATCTTGCCATTATTTCCAAGTCATGTTGTGATTTTCTTTATCCCTAAATGAAACTTAGATTTGTATGTTGTTCGGGAATGTTCTTGTTGATCTCAGCAGCTGTGTTAGCGAAACCTTATAAATGCACCTCAGGTATCTCTCTAACTCCTTTCGTTCAAAATTCCGGTCGGGGATTATCTAAAGAAAATGGTGGAGGAACTAGGAACCACCCTTGAATCTTGCATTTATTTATTTCTTTAAATTGTTTGCAGATATTATATTTTGGGATTCTTTTCTGTTTGCCTGATTCAAGGAAAAAGAATGTTTGACTGGAATTAGTAGGAGTTTTTGTATCTAATAAATGTGGCTGATTTTAGTTCTCCCTTTCCATCAGAAAAACAGAATTAGGAGGTTTTCTTGCATAATCAGCACGCTGCTGAAAGATTCTTCATGTCATTTTTTGCCATTTGAAAAGAACTTTATTTGCATGAGTCTTATTGCTGCAATTGCTTTTGAAGGACTGCATGCTTTCATTGAATGGTCTTCAATTGTAACCATTGTGTTCTTGCTGAGTTCGGTGGTATTTGGACTAGGGTTCAGCATATTGACAGATTTTTGGCTGACACCTGATTCTCACCATCCCATTGGATCACTTGCACTTGACACAGACAGTGCCACAGCACAGGGTATGGAAAATGGCACGGCACAGTTTTTGTACTCCTCCATGTTTGAGGACTCTGAAAATGGCACGGACAGAAAGCCATGCTACTTTTCCACCCATTATAAATTCTGCATTAAGCTGGAATGCTATCTATTATCCACTTTTCAATCTCTTGTATGTGGCTATGTTGCCTTATTGTATGCTGAGGGATTCTGTTTTCTGTCATACTCTCATGTAAAACCTGGCTTTTGATTTTTCAATAAATTTGGATGGCTCACTTGGCCTCTATTAACCTTCAAAAAAATAAAATAATTCTACAATCATGTTGTTACAGGGTCATACAATCCTTGGCCATTGTCCTCGGGACTCGTCCTCGGACATACTCTTCAGATCGATTGAAATTCGTGGCAAACTTCAGCAATGAGCACCAGTGGGATGTCTTGATATAGAAGTGGACGACTCCAACCGACTTGGCCCTTACATCATCCTCGGCCATATGCCGACGACATCAACGTACCACCACTAATCCAGCTATCAAACTATTACTGATGACTCCGACGTTGGTCGATGACTCATCAAGACTGCCTCGGAGGGCCGGATTGAAACGACCTTATCGGTCTCCGTCCGACCTTTTGGCCTCAGCTGCTTACTAACCCCAAGGGTTAGGATCGTGCAGACCACATGGGATGAAGTCCCATGACCGTCACCGACATGGGTACATCCAAGGCGAGGCCTCGGCTGTGTGTCGACCTTGGATCACTAGCCTATTCAATCAGATGGGCAACCTATCGGAATCTTTCAACAACCTATCAGAACATGGGCACTATCCACAACTAACAAACTTTGATTTGCAGGCTAGTGGGTCGATTCCCTATTCTAACAGCCTAACAGATCGTGGCCTAGTCTAATGGCCTATATTTCCACTTCTATATAAAGAGGTAAAAAGAAGATCTTTGAGGGAGGTAACCTAAGCTAAACTCCAGGGAGGAAAGACTCTTGGGTGCTCTTGCCCTCTCTCTCTCTTTTTTACTGTTCTCAAGTTCCGATTGACTTAGGCATCGGAGGATCTCCAAGTGGAGAATTCTACAGCATGTGAATTTTCTTGCAGGTCTTCATTGATGTCCCGACACTTAGATCGTCCTTTATCCTCGGCCATATCAGCTTCATCCGAGTCTTGCGGTAATAGTTTTGACGTTAGAGGAAGGATCGGCAACCCAATAGGAGAGAGAAAGCATAGCGAGATGCAACTACTTCGTCTGTCGTCTATCTTCGTCAGATGGAGCCATCCAACCGTACGCTCCGAACGGGCATGTGCAACCGGAGTAGCTGCCCATGACGGTGGATCCACAGCAGTTCGACGATCTTGTCCATCAGGTTTAGACGTTGACTAACGTCGTCCAACTTCTGCAGCAGACTATGAAGTAGCGACAGCTACCTCAGCATGCTCCTTGGATAGCACCATCTCAGCATAGCTATCGGGATCAATCCCCAATCCTAGAGAGCCCACCTTGGGGTTCCATCGATCCGCCATGGTGGATCAATGATCATTGTCTTATCGTGGATTTGGCCATGCCAAAAGATGTCGACGTTCCCTCACCTCTTTCAACAAAGACTACTTTGGATTACTCATCCTGAAAAATCTTATTGAGAGGATGATCTCAAGAGGAAGCTTTGAAAGATCAAGCGTCACTTAGGTAATATCCATTTCGGCAGACAGTGGAACGACGACGTCGGATTTTCTACTTGGCCGCCCTTCTCCCACTCCATCCAAATACCGTCCCATGTTAATTCAAGATGCTGTCGGTAGAGTCGTACGATGGCTCTATCGATCCATTGGGTCATTTAGAGGGCTATAAGGCCCTCATGATGCTCCAAGATGCTTTCAATGTCCTTTGTCTTGCCGTCCCAGCAACTTTGAAGAAGACGGCATGGACCTGGTGCTTCCGACTTCAATGGGAGTCCGTCTTCATTTTTGAACATGGATACTAGTTCATTGCTTACTTTGACAACAATCGGATCTATCGAGATCTTAGACAGCTTCTTCTCCATCCATCAGGAAGAGGATGAATCTTTGCAAGACTGTGGTGCGTTTTAATGTGGCTATGTTAGAAGTCCGCAATCTCGACGAGGTCATCGTCATGTCGGCCTTGAAGTGAGGCCTCCGCGATAAGCACCTCATCTACTCCTTGATGAGATTTTTTCGAAGGATTACATTTATCTCTTATCTGAGCCTGCATATACATGTAGGTCGAGGAGTGCCGAGTCATGCATCGGTAGGAGAGAGGTCAGGCTCCCAATAAAAGAAGCTTGTATGGGAGGATACACACCTAAATGAGTCTGAAGCTTGATCCCCTAACTAGCAAAAGCCCTTGATCGAGGAGCTCACCTTGGTGCTATAACTACGTTTCACTGACCGTCCCTCGAACTTAAATTCTGATGAAAATCGAGGATGAAGGATACCTCCACTGACCTCCATTGATGAGATCTCTTTCGGTTCAATGAAATAAGTGGAGGTACTGCTGCTTCCATCATGACCATGATCATGATATCGAGGAGTATCTCTAGTTGAAGGATGATATCAAGACTCTCATTCAAAGAGGCTATCTCGAAAAATATGTTCGGAAGCGGTAGAACCAAATATCCGAGGATCTGTTTTGATGCCAGACCGATGAGAAGAATAATAACAATCGACCTACAGTTGATGTGATCAACATGATCTCGGGCCTCGATGGCAGCAGGAGGACAGAAAACTACACCGAAAGTTTGAAGAGGTAGAGAACTGAAGGCATTATTTTTTTTCTAATGATGATGTTCGAGGAGTTTAAACTCCTTATGATGATGCTGTCATCATATCTATGATGTAGCTAACTATAATGTAAAAGAAATTATTATTGATAATAAAAGCTTCACAGACGTCTTACTTTATGATGCTTTTTAACAAATGAAACTACTAACTGACCAACTAAGGTAAGTGAATATCTCTTTAGTCAGATTTTCGAAAAATTTTGTGGTGGTAGGAGAGATCGCTCTACTAGTGGCCATCGGAGAGAAACCTAAGCAGTGAACCATGCAGCTAAGCTTCCTCATCCGAGTATCGTCTGCCTACAATGCAATTCTTGGACGATCAGGGTTTAATGCACTTCGTGCAATCATCTTCACATATCACTTGCTGGTTCGATTTTCAATCCGAAGTGGAGTAGGAGAAATCAGAGGAGATCAAATACTTGCTTGACAATACTTACCAACATCAAGAGGAAGAAGCCAATGAAGGCTTTGTCAATCGAAGATCATAGGAAGGAGACAAGAGAATCCGAAGGAGAGCCAGTAGCGGAGCTCGTTACCATCCCCTTTGGAGATGATCGACATGGACAATGCAAATCGATTCTCATTTAACAATTGATTGCAAAGATCGATTGATGACCTTTCTACGAGCTAACGAGTATGTCTTTGCATCGTCGGCATTAGATATGCTAGGTATTCTTTTTGATATTATCATTCATAAATTGAATGTGAATTCAGATTATCGACTAGTATGATAAAAAAGAGAAGTTTCATTCCAAGATGACAGTGAGCCATCGATGAGGAAGTGGACAAGCTGATGACGGTGGGATTCATTCGGAATGTGCACCATTCGAAATGGATTTCCAACGTCATCATGATTAAGAGAGCCAATGACAAATGGAGAATTCGTATCGACTACACCGATTTCAACAAAATTTATCCAAAAAATTATTTTTCACTTTCGAAGATTGATCAACTCGTTGATGTTATCTCGAGACACAATTGTTGAGCTTCATGGATGTTTTCTCGGAATACTATCAGATTCAGATGGTATCCGAGAATGAGGAGAAGATCATATTCATAACTGATAAAGGTTTGTATTATTATAAAATAATGTCTTTTGGTTTAAATATCAGATCGGTTACAACATGAATGTCTATGTCGATGATATGCTTATCAAAAGTATGAAAGTAGATTGGCATATTATCGATCTGGAGAAAGCCTTCGACAAGCTGCAACGACATCAACCTGAATAAGTGCACCTTCGAAGTTATCTCGAAAAATTCTTTGGCTTTGTAGTGACCCAACAAGAAATAGAAGTCAATACAGAGAAGATCTGAGTACTCATTGACATGAAACACTTGAGCACCAAGCGAGATATTCAAAGCCTATTAGGTCAGGTTGTAGCCCTTTATCTTTAGATCGGTCGAGAAATACCTTTTCTTCTTCAAGATGTTGAGGCAGATGAAAAATTTTGAGTAGACGGATGAATGTGGAACTATTTTTGAGGATCTCAAGTGGCACCTCAGATCCCCTCCGTTTTTCTCTCAGCTGGAAGGTCAGTAGTTACTTTTCCATTTGGTTATTTCATCTCATGTTATTAGCTTGATTCTAGTCCAAAAAGTAGGAACCGAGAAATAGATCTACTATATGAGCAAGATTAATTGAGATGCAGAAATGAGGTATTCCAAGATTGAAAAGATGATCTATATGCTTATCATCTTTGTGCGACATCTTCGACCCTACTTTCAAATCCAGTCGGTGGTTGCCCTTACCAATCAGCCTTTGAAGGCAATCCTCCAAAGGATGGACACCTTTGGGTGCATGCAAAATGGGCAATCGAGTTTAGAGAATTCAACATTAGCTTTCAATCTTGACCCATCATGAAAGTTCAAACACTCACCGACTTCCTTATGGAGTGCACCATCTCCAATGAGGAGCCGTCCTCGACAAGATTCGATGATGTTGGAGAGTCATCCTCGATAAGATTTGATGACTCCGAAGAATCTCTATAATAGATTCTACATATCGATGGAGCCTCAAACACACAAGGATGCGAAGCCGGGCTTATTTGTATCAGGCCGGATGGAATGGTAATAGTATGTCTCCTTCGATTCAACTTCAAAACCTTCAATGATGACATCGAATATGATGCCATCATCACTGGACTTCGACTCACGAGAGAGCTTGGAGTGAAGGTTCTCAAAGTCTTTTTCAACTCTCAGCTCATTGTCGGATAGGTCCGAGGTGAATACCAAGCCTGAGATCCTATAATGGCAAAATACCTGCATATACTCAAGGAAATATCGACAGCCTTGCGAACTATGAAGATTTAGCAGTTTTCCAGATCAAAAACATTTTGAGCTAATGCATTTTCTAATCTTGCTATCTTGGGGCTGACTGACCATAATAAGTGAGTCTTCATCGAGCATTTATAGACTCGAAGTATTGAAGAGCTCACGATGCTCTAAATCGAGTACGAGTCGAGCTGAATAGATCCGATTATCAACTATGTGCTTAAAAGAGAGCTCCCAACCGACCTTATCCAGACTCGAAGAATCAAATAACAAGCACCTTGGTATGTATATCTTGATGGGAGACTTTATAAGAAAATTTTCTCCTTGCCTCTACTTCATTGTTCACGCCCCTTCGATGTAGATTATGCTCTTGAGAGGTATATGAAGGGATCTATGGTAACCACTGAAGGGGTAGGTCTTTAGTTTGCAAGATTATCCAGCAAAGATATTACTGGTTGACCCTACAGGAAGATGCTGTCGAGTTGGTCAAATGGTGGAGCCGTGTCAGCAGTACGCCAACATCCAAAAGAGATGGGCAATCGAGCTCACGTTAGTCATCGCTTGTCTTTTTGCTATGTGGAAAATCGATATTTTTGGACCATTCTCACAAGCTACTAGATAAAGAAAGTTCTTGATTGTAGCGATTGATTACTTCACTAAATGAATCGAAGCCGAGCCCTTAGTGCAGAGTACCAAGATGAAAGTTTAAGACTTCGTATGGAAGTTGATCATATGTCGATTCAGACTTCCACATGCTATCATCGCTAACAATGGATGCCCATTCGACAATTAGAAATTCAAAAAAATTTGCTCAAAATTTTATATCGACCACAGACTCACCTCAGTAGGGTTTTTGCAGTCCAACAGAGAAGTTGAGGTGATCAATCGTACTATTCTGCAAGGGCTGAAGATCAGACTCGACCAAGTAAAAAAAATATGGGTAGAAGAACTCTAGAACGTTTTATGGGTATATCGGACTATGCCTCGAACAGCCATCGAGGAGGCTTCTTTCAACCTCACATTTGGAGTTGAAGCAATCATTTCCGTCGAGATCAGAATATCATTGATCAAATTGGAGCTGTACGATAAGCAAAAAAATTTCAATAGGCTTTGAACAAGTCTTGACTTAGAAGAAATAAGAGAAAGGACTCAGATCAGGATGACCTCGTACCAGCACTGATTAAGCCACTACTACAATATTCAGGTCAAAACAAATACTTTCCAGCCTAGAGACCTCATCCTGAGATGAGCTAAAGTATTCAGATCCATGGAACAAAGCAAATTGGCTCCAAATCAAAAAGGACCATATCGGATCACAGAAGCCATCCAACTTGGAGCAGACAGGTTGGAGACCCTTAATGACACTCAAATTTCTCAGATGTGCAATTTCGAGAATCTTCAAATGTACTATCAATAAGAGATATAATCACATCACCCTCATCAATAAAATTGTTCTTCGAATCTATATAGATTTTTTATCAAAGCAACCAAGTGAATGGTTCAACTAAAATTAGCCATATCCGACCAATAAACAAAATTGCCGAAACTAACAGTACACATCTTAAAAAGACATCCAAAGCATAAGCTTGAGATAATCGCATCAAGCCTCATCCCTCCATAAGGCCATCTAGTGCTCCTCAAGTTGAGCGGAAGCTAAGGACGACTATGAATGGGTGAACCCTCTGGAGAATCCACACAGCCACCTAGTATTCCTTATCCATGGGTGAGTCGAATGAAGGCCTACGATAACTCGACGAAGATTGGACCGACCTCGGGCGATACCTCATAGGAGTTCTCTTGAATATCCCCATGAGAGTCAGATCGAGAGAATGACGACAAATTTGACACTACCGGCGGCCACACCAAACACACGAAAGAGATAACAAAGAAGTACATTTAAAAGATTTGTACACATTCCAGAAAAGGTTTGTCACAAGATGACGTCATTAGGACAAAGTTCATTACAACTAAAGGAAGAAAAAATATAAGATTTGAGTTCGGTCAACATCTTCGGGTTCAGTCATTTTTCTTGACCGCAAGGTTGAACTACATTTAGCGACATCCTCGATAATGAAGACCTTTCCCTTTAATGATGGTTGGTCCTCGATAAAGGACATTTGGGATGGAATTGCGGGTACCTCTCAGAAATCTGTCCATCTCCGGAATATTCCTTCAAGGAGGCCTGAAAAGCTAACTTGCTGAGGGGGAACAACTAGCCCCTACAAAGGTCCAAGGCCCTTCGGTGAAGCATAATGCTGAAATAGCCTCCGATGGCTACTGCTGCAACTCTATGGCTAGAGCAGCGGGTCTTTTCAATACGTTTCATGCCAAACTAGAATGCTTATTAGAACATTTTCTTGAGGTGTCCTATGGCTGATCGGAGGTTGGAGAAGACTCCTCGGCAAAAGAAAGTGCCAATGACTTCATGATGATGGATGAGGTTGTGCCACTACGACATTACGGAAGACTGCTGGAGGGGTATCAGCCTCAAGCAATAGGATCTCATTTATAAACAAGTTGGACTTGGGTGCCTCCAACTAACCCCTGGACCTCATGATAGGTGTCATCATGAGAGAGGTCTTGGGGACCACACCTCCTAGAAAATAGAGTTTCAGTTGTCCTTCCTAACAGATTATCATTGTCAGAAAGGGATAAAATTAAATAACCCACTCTCCTAGGCTCTTAGCTAGTACAATCTTTTGGGCTTTGACGTATGATCCCTCTAAGATATCTTAGCTTTGGTCGAGATGTTTGAAATTGTGTTTGGCGAGGTACCAATGACAATGATGATTGTAGAATATTCACATACCAAACTGAACCTCGACGACTGGATCAGAGGATCAATCTCTTAGAGATATCTCAGCCCTGATTGAGATCTCCGAAATTCTATTCGTCATGGCACCGATGATGGGGATATATCCTGATCAAAGTTAGAAATCCCATGAGTGAGATTCTCAGAATAGATTCAAGGAAACAACTGAAGTCATCGATTTGGCAAATTCTGTCCAACGTTATCGAAATAGACTTCGAGAATCTACATAGACAAAAACATAACCTTGGAGTCACATCTTGCCCAAAAAAATAATTTTGGGCGAATTGATGAAACTTTTAAAATGTATTGATGACGTGAAACTAGATCGGACTTCGACCAATGCTTGCGACTTGGCAAAACTTAAATTTAAACATAACCCTAAGTCAGCCTCGTACAGCAACATCGAAAATAGTTTGAAGACAATTCATTTCACCTCGGTTCAAACAGTAAGCATTCACATTGGATAAAAAAGTAGTTCATTTCATTTTGTTAAAGAGCTTTCATTACAAAATTGCAGAGGATAAATGAAAATACAAAAATGGAGCCAAAAAAGAAATAAGGTGCAGAGGCTTAAAACTCCTAGAAAGATACTTCAGCTTTAGCGTTGGCAGTCAGCTCAGCTGATCTTCTTGCTCGACCTCTACTGCGGGTCCAGTCGATCGACATCAATCTTAGGAAAGAGGTGCGCTACTAAGACCTTGAAGCATCAAAGCCGTATCCAAAACACATCGAGGAGGCTTCAGTGACTTTGGCCTCGAACTCCGATAAAGTTTTGTACTCCTCGATGGTCTTCAACTTAGCCTCCATGATCACATTTGTCTTGTTGATCTCCGTCGACTTCATCTCATTCTCGACGACCTTCGCCAGTCCTCGACTTCGGTGATCCTCTTCTGCTGCACCTCCACAAGCCCATGCTCCACAGCGAGAAAATCCTTAAGATGTATAACCCATTCTTTGGTGACCAGAAGGTCGGACTTGGCCTGAGAAGCATCTCCCTCCGAGGCTTTCACCCAAGCATCTATCGCCTAGAGATCCCCTTCGAGTTTTCTCTTTACTTGGTTGAGGCCGACGACCATTTCGTTGAGGTGAGCTATATCATGCATCAGTTGCAAGAGGAAACTGAAGTCAGAAAAACCTCAACTATAAGGAAGAAAATTGGCTAAGTTAGGATTTACCTTTAGGAGATCTCTAGACGAAGAAGACAGAGCCTTATCTAGAGATTGGCCTTTGTCATGGCCCAGCCAGACGGTAACAGTATCATCTTTATGATCTTTTGGATGAGCTACTGATTGGAGAGAGCTAAGTCATCCTTTTGAAATCTTGCCACCAAAGTGATGAAATCCTCCTTGATCGCCAATGGGGGCCCCACTTCTTGCTGAGTTATGGGGGCTCGAGCTATCGAGGAGACTAAGAAAGAATCAAACTGAGCCGGTAATGAGGCTCGAGGAGGTGATGGTGGAGTCACTGTTCGGACAGGTTCTAAAGCAGTTGGGAGAGCTCCCTCAAGGATAGTGTGACGATGACCTTTTACATACCGTCGATCTCAATTGGGGTCGTGCTGGAGGTCTCGATTGATCTACTGGAGGTTGATGGAGCTGGAGTCGAGGGAGTTGTCAGTTCGTCTTTTTCCTCAATGAACCTTCTCTTGAGGTGGAGCTAGATCTCTTCTTTAGAAAGGCCAATTTGACTGATCCAAAATCAGGTCTCATCACTGTAAAATCGAAGACCAAAGTTAGTGCAATAAATTAAAGAAAATCAAGTAACTAACAAAGCAAAAGAACCTGAGCATATCCCAAGGAAGAGTCGGACTGAGGCCGGTATCGTAGAGTGTCTACTCAGCCATCAGTTCGCTCAACTTTGGTACTTCGACGTCGATCAACTTATGATAGTCTTCCTCATCCTTAGGGAGGACTGACTTCTCCTTCTTTGGAGAGAGTCGAGGATCACTCCAGATCTAACTGAAGCCCCAAGGGACATCCGAAGAGACAAAGAAGAACCAGCCTTTTCAATCTTGAATGGAGGAAAGAAGGTCGGTGATAAACTTGCACCTATATCGAAGATTGAAGTATCACCATCTTCTTTCATGGAGGTGCTTCTTCAAGGTTAACAACACTCTAAAGAGCAAAGTACTCGATTAAATACGAAGCCAATCACATATGATGATGATGGTTATCATCCGAATGGAGTTTGAAGTGATCTGGATTGGAAGAACTCTAAAGAAGTCAAGGATGTTGGAGATAAAGGGGTGAAAAGGTAGTTGATGACCTGCTCGGAGAGTCTCCTCAGATAGAGCGACTCGACCCTCTGGAGCTCTTGAGATGATCTTTACGACTCAAAATTTTGAGTCGAAAAGCAGAAGGAATAAATACTGAGATCGAAATCTTCGAAGATCAGCCCTAGTAATGGATGACTCTTTGCTCCTTGTATTGAAGAAGTCTTCAAATCCTCGTATAGGACTCTTCGACCTACACGGTTTGGGATCTCGATGTCCAGAAGATGAGGCGAGCTCGACGGTGGTCCGAGGTAGAGGGGCAAATAGACTAGATTGGATTGGATTATACCTAAGTCCAACTTCATTCCGAAATATTTTGGACTAGAAAATTTGACTCCAAAATTGAACCAAATACTCTACTAGTCCAATCCAATCCAATCCAAAAAGTTCAAATTGGATTGGATTAGATTTTTGAACTTTTACATATATTAGACCGCAATTTAGATTATAATTCAAAAGCAAGTTATATGAATTCAAAACATATACTACTTATAGGTACTCTATAATATCGTCCTACATTTAACAACTAATATTATCATAGTATTGGATAAGAAATAAGAAATATAAATTTTAATATCAAGGATCTCAACAAGTCATGCTATAATAGCATCATGTCAAAAATATAAGTTCTAGATTTTCAAGAAAACATCGTCAAAACATAATAAATTCTATAATATTTAAAAGAAAGTAAATTTAAAACACACACATACATACATATGCATGTATGTATATACATATGTATATGTATATGTATGTATGTATGTATATATATGTATATGTATATATATATGTATGCATGTATATATATGTATATATATATATATATATGTATGTGTATGTGTGTACATATATATATGTATATGTATGTATGTGTATACACACACACACACACACATGTATATGTATGTATGTGTATATATATATGTATGTATGTATATGTATGTATGTATATACATGTATATGTATGTATATATATATATATATATATATATATATATATATATATATATATATATATATGTATATGTATGTATGTATGTTTATCTATATGTATGTATGTATGTGTAAATATATATATATATATACGTACATATATATATACGTACATATGTATATGTGTGTATATATATATGTATGTATATATATCTATATATCTACACACACACACACACACACATATATATAGATGTATATATGTAAATATACATAATATACATATGTATATATACATATGTACATACATACATATGTATGTATACATACATACATACATATATATACATACATAAATACATCTATATATATATACACATATATACATCTATATATCTATATATATATATATATATATACATATATATATCTATATATATATATGTATATATGTGTATGTGCGCGCGCACGCTCGTATATATATGTGTATATGTATATATGTGTGTGTGTGCGTATGTAT
This sequence comes from Elaeis guineensis, assembly GCF_000442705.2. Lineage (NCBI taxonomy): Eukaryota > Viridiplantae > Streptophyta > Magnoliopsida > Arecales > Arecaceae > Elaeis > Elaeis guineensis. Next base: position 3,036,311 of record NC_025995.2, read on the forward strand.
ATATGTATGTATCTATCTATATATTTATATATATATATGTATATGTATGTATGTATATGTATATATATATATATTTATATATGTATATATGTATGTATATGTATATATATATATCTATGAATGTATATGTATGTATGTATATATATATGTATTTGTATGTATGTATGTATATGTATGTATGTTTGTATATGTATATGTATTTGTATGTATGTATATGTATATATGTATGTACATGTATGTATGTATGTATATGTATATGTATGTATGTAGGTATATGTATATATATATATATGTATATGTATATATGTATATATGTATATATGTATGTATATGTATATATGTATATATGTATATATGTATGTATATGTATATGTATGTATATATATGTGTATATATATATATGTATATATATATGTATATGTGTATATATATATGTGTGCATATATATGTATATATATGTATATGTATGTATGTATGTATCTATATATATGTATGTATATATATGTATGTGTATATATCTATATATATATATGTATATGTGTGTATATATATATGTGTGTGTGTATATGTGTATATGTATATATGTATATATATGTGTGTGTATATAAAATTCAAAAGTCCAAACTAGAAGAATGGATTGGATTTGGTTTGAACCTATAGTTTAGATTTTGGATTGGATTTGGATTTTATAACATTAAATTCAAATTCAAGTCCAAAGTTTAAAATTTTTAAAAATTGATTCCAAATCCAAAACCAAAGTCCAAAAATCTGATCCAATCCTCTAGTTCGGTTTGGATATATTTGGATTTTGGATTTTCTCTAGTTCACTTACACCCCTAGTTCGAGGCGAGGGAGAAGGTAGCCGAGAATCTGGACCGCCTTGACGACTTTCATCCTGATCCTCACCACTGGAAGGCATTTTTGAAACGAAAAGAAGGCTGAAAGGAAGAAAGAAGATGACTGGCAAAATATAGATGGAAAGAGATTGAAATAGAGGAGACAAGAAAATCAATCGAAAAAATGGGGGGATTGATCAGCTGATGGCGGAGAAAGAGACGGAGCACACGATAGCAGGGATACCTTTGACGGACTAGAAGCTGGGACACTTGGAGCAAATAGCAATTGAAAAAGATAAGAATGGAGGGAGAGCAGGCTTATATACACTATCCATCGATGGTGTAGATCAAACTCTCGAGCTGTCGGATGTCAGCCACGTGGCACAGATTAGGGCCATCCGACTAGGTGACTCTTCGACACACCACTGCTCTGATTCGGCCACGTAGACCGATCTGTGCAAAGTGGCATCAAGCCAATTGGTGTGAGACAGGTGGTAGCCTCTGTTTGGCTAGTCCATAACGACTGACTCTCGATGTTCGAGGTTGAAATAATGATCTGTCTTGAGCTGCCCATCTCTCATAAATGCATTGAGATCCGTGAAGTGCCGAATCTCCCCAAATGATTAAGATGTGATTTGCGAAGTGATTTGTCCAATCAGTGTCGAATTTTGTGAAGCGACGCGATGGTTCACCTGAAGATTATATAACTCGGATTTGCCTGCTCGGACATGCTCCGAGGACACATTTCGAAGACTACTATTTTCTTCATCCGAGACAAATGCCTTGAACTTGGAAGTGAGGGGTAAGTATTATGGGGTCATACAATCCTTACAATCCTTGACCATTGTCCTCGAGACTCATCATTGGACATGCTTTATGGATCGACTGAAATGCCGAGGTGAACTCCAGCAATGAGCACTAGCTTGATGTCCTAATAAGGAAGCAGATGACTTGGACCGACAGGACTTTGAAAATGCCCCAAATAGAAAGTCAGGCTACTTCTTCGCCTACTATGAATTGTGCATGAAGCTGGAGTACTATCTACTATCCACTTTTCACTCTCTTGTACACAGCCTTCCTTTTTCACTCTCCATTAGTCAAGTGCTTAAACATGTGATTACTTTTATAAGTTTTAATTTGTTGGTTGGTATCATGATCTCAAAGCACACTCTCAGTTACATAGTTGCAACACCGTTGCAGTTTTCATTTGTAGAAGTCAAAGCTCATGAGGATGAGACACTTTTCAGAAACAGTAGCAGAAACTGAATTGCATTTGGATTGTAATCTGTCTGGGCATTGGAAATTAATGCATGAAACAAGAAAAGTCAATAAGCTTTATTTCAGGACACAGGTTTCCCAATAATTAGATATATCAGAAAAATGGTTTACTGATTCACATTAATAATGTAGATAAATATAATATGAAACAGAAAATAATACTGTTCTATGTTTAAATTTTTTTTGTATGTTTGGTTTGCGCCTCAGTTAAAAAAGATAAAAAAAAAAATCATATTATGCAAATTGTCACCATGACCTTTGTAAAGTGGGAGTCCATTGTGGATGCACAATTACAACCATGGTGGCATATATTGATCATTTTTGTCGGTTTACATTTGCAGGTCAAGAATGAGAACAAAGTAGAGCAGATAAAATCGACAGTAGCCCTTCCATTCCATCATTTTTCTGGTGGAGAAAAGCTTTTGGAGGTGAGTCCTGAGGTGAACCTCAACCATCGACGGGTAGAGAATCAGCAGCAGTATACTGGCTATGTCACCGAGATGATGAAATTGGAAGAGGTCATACCATTGGAGAATGAGCCAGACAATTCGCTGTCTGCTGCAGATAGCCTGAAGGCTGATGATAGTAGGAAGCACAGGGAATGGTTCCCTCCTCTACAAGAAAATGGCAGTGGTGGAAGTTTTCAATCAGAATCTGATAATGCGGAGGGGCTAGCATCATCCTTGGATCTTTCCTCCAGTTTTGAGAAATGCTTTCAGTCAATCAATGAGAGGAGAAGCTCTCATCAGAACCATAAGCCGTCTCAAGAGCCGGAGGTTAATTATCAGTTGAAGCCATTTGACTATGCTGCTGCTAGGAAAAATATGAAGTTTGGAGAGGTCGGAGAAAAGGACATAGCTGAAAGTGATAATCGGCTTCAAACTTCATCAGTTTCGGGAGAAATGCATAAAGGCTTGGCGTCTGGTCAGTCTCGAGGTGAAGAAAAAGTGAAGGGCTTTCAGCATCCTCGGCGCCGCCAGGCTTTTCCACCCTCAGGCAACAGAAGCACGACATATCACTAGCACACTGCCAAGGTCTATACTCCATGTATCTTAAAAGTGCCTATTCAAACAAAAGAAAAGAGGTGATACTTCTAAAAGTTTGCAAAAGAAGAAAAAGGGAATAACATGGTTTCAGCGGCATCACTTCCCAAAATTTTTCTTGCAACCAGTGCACATTTGTAAGTCATAAACTTTACATGGCACAGGTGCAATGCAGAACCTTGCAGTGTGAAACCGCTTTATTGCTGCCTCTGATTTTGTTATCATTGGATAAATCTAACTAAGGAAGTTCTTCAGTAACTGGATCACGAGAGTTTGTGTTTTTGGGGTTTCTCCTGCTAGTTGCAGTGTAACTCGTTGCAGTCCTTGCCGATGCCCAGCTAATTTGGCTTGCGGGATCTGTTGTGCAGAAGAGCCATTAGAAAACCGTGTGGTGCTCACCTAGTCAACCTGTTACCATCTGAATAAATTGTAAGGATCCTATAGAGGTTCGGTTCAAGGCCATCATGAATAACCATGTCCTAATAATTTTTGAAGCATCGCAGCTAGTTACATGCATTGGCTCTAAAATCATGGACTTGCTTTCCCATTCTTCCTCTTTTCTTTTAATTAAATTTTTTGGCCCCTGCAATTTCCCGTCATCTCGTGGCTGTGCTTTCTTTCATTACTTGTTGACACTCGGAATTAAATCATATACTGCCCTATACAAGGGCACGTAGTCAATTTTGGAATTGAAGAATCTCTCCATTCGTCCTTCAGTCTGGTATGACTTTAGAGGAAGCTTTTGCTAAAATTAGAGAAGCAGCGGGTCTCTTCTGATACTCCGAAAACGCTGGCATGGTAGAGAAGCTGCATTAGTGAACGAGATGAGACATTCTTTCCTCTTGTTTGGATGCATTATGCAGACGAGAGAAGCAATAGTTTTTTTATGTCAATGTATATTTCTCTCTCCATGTCTCTCTATTGTTAGAGAGAGAATTATGGATTTGGAGAATAGTGATTTCTTTCTTATTCTCTACTTATTTTTCCAATGAAATGATAGAAACTTGCCTTCTCCCTTATTTTTATTTTCTTAATCCAAATAGCACGGTCTAGGAAAGAGATTCTCTCTTGTTTAAACATGTCTCAATTCTATCACTTATCATCCATCCATCGAAGAAGCCCTTGACCACCTTCTTCAAAAAGAAGAGTCTTAATTTCTGTCAGTAAAAGGAAGTAGCTGCACAAGTTGAAAAAAATGGGAAGTCTTTGTCACGACCCAACCTGAAGGCATGACCTGAGCAGTAAATTGTCCATATCACAATAATTATTTGCTTGGATGGAAAGGAATGGTCGAAGAAAAAGGTTTCTGCTGTTACGAAGAGTTGGAGGAGGCTTATAGTCTCTGTAAAACTTGGACTGCTGCTGCTTCTTTTGTTTTCCCTTTTTTTCCCCCGCCCTACTCTTGGAACTCTCTTCCTTCTTGATTGTTAATAAAGTTTTTTGGTTCTCTGCACCACTAGTCCCTCAGAAAACAGAAAAAGTAAAAAGAGATGAGAATGTAGAAGTATGAACTAGGCGGACTACTGTAAAGTCTGCTGCCTAAGAAGCATCGTTGAGGAAGGGCCTGCCATCTGAGTGCAAGAGTCAATATATATTTTGACATTTGGTGATTTATTATAGTTGCTTAGGGTTCTGAATCACTAGAAAATGCCTATTATTCAAGAGCCCGACTTGTTAAGCTGATACACATCACTAGAAAACTCATTATAGTTTCCTTTACAATCTTCGTAATTTCGGAAAGGAAACTCTCCTAGTGAGAGCGTGAAGATCCTCAATCATCATTTTTTTCACTTTCCCTTTAGGATCCCCTATTATTATCTGAGCATTACGGGAAGAAAATGGCCATTGATTGTAAGATATTAGCGAAATGGGAGCACAAGAGGTAGAGCGGGTTTCCAAGGGGTGCCACCAAAGTAATAGAATTATTAAGACAATTATATAATATGATAGGAAGCCAGCATCCATAAACCACTTATTAAACTTATTAAGATAAATAAGATGCATTAGCGAAAACAGAAGCTATGGCTTTCATCAATGAAAATAGAAGTCGTGGCTTTCAATAGCTACAAAAGATATAATGCTCTCATCATTGAAATATTGGATTCTGTGAACCACTTTGGGCAGAAAATATTGGGTTCTGTGTTTATCTTATGCACCGGCTGATTGCTGTTTCTGTCTAGAAATGAAGGGGTTTTCAACCATATCTTTGATACAAAATAACACACGCACCACCCCTCCCCCTCTCCAATCTTTTCCCTGCAGAGTAGTGAAGATAAACTTTGATAGATAAAACTGATGATTGCTTTCAACATAGAATCAGAGGTAGGCAACCATATCTATGCTGCCTCAAGATCATTATGTTCCTGTACTGGTCCAGATGCAGACCTCAGAGCCGCTTGGGAAGGCTTTTCTGTATCCTTGTTTACGAGGTTCCCAGAATTGTATGGTAGTCTCATGGTGGTGCAATGGATCAATCAGACTCATGGAATGATTATGATTGTCACTTTCCTAACTCAGAATATTCTATATTACTGCCAAATCCTCCCCATATAGTATAGCTTCTAATAGAAGCTAGTTAATTGCATCTTTGCATCGTTTGACATGCTTTTACAATAGCTATGAAAATCCTTTTTAAACTAAGGGCATGTTTGGTTGGGAGGAGTTAGGCTCTGAAATGGAAATGAGTGACTCTTATTTCAGCCATTTGGTTGGGAGGAGTTCCATTCCCCTTCCAAGTCTAGAGGAGAATGGGAGTGCCCCAACTCTCCTAAAACCTAATTTCTACTCTCCTCTAGTATTCAAATCCCATTCCAATTCACTTTCAATCATGAACCAAATGCATCGGAGAATATGGCCATTTTGATATCCATTCCAATCCATTCCAATTTTGATTCTAGTCGCGAACCAAATGCATCCTAAATTCTAACTACTATTCTTGAGTAACTAGAAAAAGATAAAGGCAGCCTTCAAATCATTCTTCTAAAGAATGCCCTCTAAGCAAGTGCAATATATATATATATATATATATATATATATATATATATATATATATATATATATATATATATATATATATATATATATATGCCAAACTATGCAAGCAATATTTCAATAACTCACAATACAGTATAATAATATGAAATAACTTGCCCTGATATCTGTTTTATTTTTTGAATTTAGCTGAATTTTTTGGCTAGAACTCTGGAGCTTAAAGCAAAACTTCCAATACTCTTCCAAGGGGATCGAAACTGAAACCAAATTTTAAAACCATACTCAAAACAAAAACAACAAAGTTTTACAAGTCCTACATAAGGGGAATTTCAACACACCTCAACTTAGACTTTTAAAGTCACGAATGTTGATCTGTTCTTATTTTTCTTAAATATCAGTCCTCTCACTTGAACTTACCATCAAGCAGACCATTGTTAATGTTACAAACATGGTATTGTGGATGATAAGATTCACTAAAAAAAAGTTTAAAAGGGAAAAAAAAAAAATGTACAAGTTCAGGTGTAATCAGCTACCAATGGATGCTAGATACATTGGCAGTGGGCCCTAGGAAGAGCTAAGGAGGAGAACAAAATGATTTTAACCACACTGAAGAATTTTACTTGCTTGGTCACCTGCATATTGGGGTCCAGGGAGACTCAGGTTTTCTTCATAAACCTCAACCAACACAGACCCATTTGTAAATTATTTTGTAGTACAAGCTGTAATTTACACTTATCAATAAAAGCTGGGTGGTAAAACATACCATTCAATCAAGGCAACAAAAAAAAAAAAAAGAAGAAGAAGGGAAGCATTTTTGGTTACAGAAAATTTAGAAACTATGCATGCAATATCTGATAAGTATATGATCAAAAAGAATGTTAGAGTTCACACGTGTGCACGTGTGTCTTTTGTGGAAGATGTATATCATTTATTTGTTACAATAAATGGATGTTCCTGGAGGATACTTTTCTGCTGCTCCTGGACTGCTAAATGTGCATTGTTCATAATATCTTCACATGCCTCGCACATAACTTTGTTGCATTGCAGAAGAGGTAGATAAAGGCTCAATTTGTAAATTCAAAATCTAGTAAAAATAAGCTAAAATACAACTAAAGCGAGCATGATGGCTTGATATAACTTAGACCATTCCATGGGCTCAATGTGAGAGGACATTTTGGGAGCTGAGAGTGATACATTAATAGCTCATACAGTGATTCAAGAACTGGCACTGGCATTGGTTCTGATTTGGTCAGTAAAGTATTGAGATGCTATGCCCCAATACAATGGGCTGTCATCACGATATGGCATTAAGACACCTCCAAAACATAATTTTTTTAATTTGTCTTTCAATTATCTAACATTTTTATTCATTTTAAAGATATTTAAGATCCTTTTAGCCTCTTAAATAGGCTTTTTGAGCTTCTTAAATAGGTATGGTACTGGAATGATCCTACTGGATGCATGACAATTCCAAGATAGATGAGGCTGACTGCAAGCAAGAAGAGGCCATATTCAGCATTTCCTCTCCTTTCTTTCTGTCATTTTTCCCTTTTTCCTTCATGTAATTCTCTCTATATCTCTTTCCCTAAGCTCCCTCTTGAAATAGAACCAAAAAAAAAAAATAGAACCATCAATGGCTCTCTTCTTACGCAAGAGAGCCCAGCTGGAACCGAGCAAACTGACTAGCAAACCAGCCTGCCTTGATCAGTACCAACCAGGAAAGCCGAGACATCTCAATTCATAAGCAAACCAGTGTCCTAAAAGACTTCTGGATACCGTTCTCTCATCAAAGTAGTGTGGTAGCAGCATATCATTCTGGTACCAGTGGAATATGAACACACACACACAGACACACACACATATCAAAATAGTATATTTTTGTTGGTTTCTTTTCCTTTCTTGCTTGAAGCGATGAGTGGTGCTGCAGCAACACCTCATTCAACTCCATAAGGAGCTCTAATTATGTACAGTGATAGCATATGCCCATAAAGCGAAGCCATTCATCATTGAATGCAAGACAGCTATTGAGATGCATGAATGACAAGTTGTGTTGTTGGCTTATTTTTGAACTGTTTTTTTTTCACCCTTTTCTATCATATCTTATATAATTTAGAAAATTAAAATGCCTTAATCGTGAAAGTCATCCTCAGCCATAACATAAAATGCACAAAGTCCTGCATACATTCTTGATAATGACAAACATCTGATACTCTTTGATGAAAAAAATTAATATTGCCACATATAACTACAGAACAGGTAAAATCAGAACAAACATATGAACAAATCTCCAATTTACCATAGGGGAACTTCAAATCTCCTTTTTGACATATAAGAATGAGGCTGTCAAATCACAGAGTCTCATTAAAGATCAAATAATGTATGTTAGAGTACTGCATCAAGCCAGAAGAATTATCATTGTTAAGAAATCATGAAGTTTGATTGAAACCTCATGAGCCGCTCCAATGTTTCGCAAGTAGCCTGTGTCTCTGGATGGTCCCAGCCGTATATAACCTCTTTGATGCTAACAGCAGTCCTGCAAAGCTGCTCCCCTAGGTCATATTGCCCACCTTTTAGCATAAACTTTGCTCTTGTCTCCAAAAGCATTGCCCTCAGATGTGCAAGATCCTGATAAAGTTGTGGATCTGACTGTACAGATGATTGACCCTTAGGTCTCCTCATGGATGAAGAATTATTTCGAGTATTGTTGACTTCATTGAGGAAAGAGTTTTCCAGAGATTCCAGTGTTTCAGTGCACAGGCGCAGAAGCTCCATAACAGCACTGCACCATGAATATCTCGTAAAATTGTGGTAGGCAAGGGGAAGAACAAACTGTTTGATAAACGATAACAGATCACGAGTTGAAAGATTGACAGCCACTGGATCTCTGCCAAATTTGAATAGCAGTAAGCATGCTGCCCAAATATGATCTGAGTGCTGCAGGAGAGAACCTTCAGTGCGGATTGCCCGGATCACAGATCTAGCAATTCGAACATCACCTTTCTTATGGGCATAAAGCTTAATAATGTCATGGAAAGAGATATAACCATTTTTGGTACTCCTTGCTAGCCGAAATCTAACCAGCACAGATGAGGCATCAGCCTTTGAGTTTGGTGCCTTTGAAATCATCCATGTGCAAGAGATCAAATGTAGGCATCTCCTCCAAAACTGGCTGCCACGATGCGCTCTGCGTGTCTCGCGTGCAGCACGAGCCAACAGGGGAATTGGGATCACCGAAGGGGCAAACCAGTAACTGGCCTGCACCATCTTTGTTGCCAATTTGTTAGGCATCTCTGCTTGATCCAACGTGGCAAAGCAAACATCTAAAAGTTGGACAAGGAAAGGGTTGCGTCTCAGAATAAGATCATCTCCACTCCATGTATGTTCACTGAATGGTATTCTATTTATTGAGTCTAATAGTTTGGATGGAGCGATCGGGAGCTCGGAAAGGATTGCCCCAACTAGGGAGAGACCTAGAGGTAGTCTACCCAGTTTCTCTTCAATGATCCTCAGAGCATCAGCTTCTTCAGTTTTAAGGTCCCTCGAGCTTCCCTTCATTAGAGACATTGAATCTGAACCAGACAAGCATAGCAGCCTCAGAGGCTTGATGTTTAGTATCTGAGGCAGCCTGGTGCTGATTAAAACATGGGTTTGCCCACTGAAACGAGGGAGAAGCTCCATCACATTCCTCCCATCCCACCAGTCGTTCTCGCGTTCCAAGTTATCAATCACTAGAAGGAAAGGTATGTCTCTCATGAGCTCTTTATGCACTTTGCGGATAGCTTCCTCTTCCATATCCTCAAAGCTCTTTGGTTCGTTTCTTTCCGGAGAAAGCTCATTGTCCATGTCGACATCGACTCCAAGCAGAGGCAGTAATTTCATAAAGTTCTGGCGGAGATATCTTGCTTCTCCACCTACCCATAATACCATTTTGTATCTCTGAGAGAACCTATATGCAAACTCGAGCAACAGCTCAGTCTTCCCGACACCTGAGTCACCAGATACACATGCAACACCCTTGCCAAACAACAAGTCCGTTGCACTACTCTTTTTTCCAAGCCTCAAAGGTCTCTCCCCACTCTCAATGCCCTCCATTTCTATATCATTCTTATTTTCTTTCCACACCACTGTTTCCTTACCCTTGCTCCTCCTCTCCTCATTCGCTTTTGCTATTCTATCTCTTCTACTATTTCCCCCTGTCATCTTCCTTCTATGCCTTTTGCGAGTACTTATCTCGATATAATCATCGTGATGCTCGCCTTCGACATCTCCGAACAACAGCATCTCAAGTTCCATCAGCTCTTTCTTTCTTCCGACGAAATGAAGATTCCGAGATATAGGGAGTTCCTTGGCTACCGAGTCCTTCCATCTGTCGACCTTCTCTATCACAGACCTCCTTCTCAATCCCTTTCCTAGAAGCAGAAGCACATCCATGATACTGTCCCTATAGTTGCCTGCATTCACTTCCCACTTTGGCTCTGCCCGAGAAAGTTTATTCACCACCTCTTTCCATTCTTTCTCCAAGCCACCATATGCTGTCCAAAGATCACCACCAAACCTCTCCCACAGCTCTCCCCTCCTCTGAACTATATCCATTGCGATGCAGTCACCTTGAGAAAGCCCAAAGAAGATCGGCACCAGCCTCTTTCTTTCTAAGAAAATTGCCATCTCCTCCATGCTATAAGCATTCGACAAGGACTTGTGGGTGATGACCACCACTCCAAAGGAGGCCGCCTCCATCGCCTCTCGAGCAATGCTATGAGCATACGCATCCTTGCATCTGCACCGGTCCGAGACGAAGCACATCATCCCTTGCATCTCCAACTCGGCACGGAGCCACTTCACAAGGCGAAGGATCGATGCCCTCCGATCGGTGAAGCCAAGGTACACATCGCAACTCCTGACTCTAGCAGAGCTGGATAAGGGGTCAAGCTCCTCATCAGCAACATCCTCATCCAAGGCTTCGTCGGAGGGGATCCCATCAGAGTCGATTGGCAAACTGCACGGAAGCCCCTCGGCAAAAGGACTCAAAGAAAGTGAATACAGGGGTTGTGGGGGATTTCCTAATTGGGCAGGAGGCGGGGTGTCGGATAGGGGGGATTCACGGAGTAATGACGGCGGTGGAGACTGGATGGCCGAGTGGGAGACTGATGGAGCGCAAGGATTGTGCGCCGAGCGGTCCATGAAGTAGGTGCGGTGGTGGGAAAGAGAGGTCGGGGGAAGGAGAAGAAAAAAGGGGAAGAAGCGGCCATGGCAGGAGAGTATCCAGCAAAAATCTACTAGAGATTCTATGTTCTCATTACTTACTATTTCTGGCTAGAGGGGAAAAGAGAGCGGGAAACTGACGAGGGGCACAGAAGCCCAAAGATTAGTATGCGCCGCTTGTTTCCGAACATCTGAAACATGAATCCTCCATTCTTTAGGGCTGTCCTTCTTGCTGATTGCTCTCAGCTTAGGGAATCCGTGAAGCCTCATACATGAGGTAGGAGCCATTAAATTTCTCAATATCTACGGTTGGTTTCGTAATCTAAGAAATTATTTTCTTCACCTTTCCTCCATCTATCCCTAGTTACCAAAACTTTACGAGTGTATCAGAATCCAATACGGAATCACCAAAAATAGTTACAATATCTGATTAGGTTGAGAAGAGAGATCTTGACAACCTGGACTCCTGCATCATTACATCTCCTCTAAATTGATTTTTATGAATTTTGGAAAAACAGAAAAAGAAAAGAAAAGAAAAAAAAGGAAAGGGAAGATGGGAGGACATGGATTGAGAACTGAGAAGACTGGAATCAAATTCGAGAAGGAATTTTTTTTTTCGCAACTGTGCAAAAGCAAAAAAAAAAAGAAAAAAAAAGAACATGAAATGGAAGAGGAGCTGAAGATCTGCTGCATTCCGGAGACAAACTGGAACTTATCAGTCTTCTCCGTCTTCTACTCACGCCATTAGGTATATTTTAATATTTTTCAGATTCTTTTTCTATTTCTGCTAATCCGAGATGCATCCTCTGGGTTTTCTCTCTCATGCATATTTTTCTTTGGGGTTCAGCGGTGTGCATTATACTGCAGTAAGACTCGAAGTCTGAAGCAAAATAAATCGATTTGGATGAGGTTGAATTGGAGTAATTTTTTCGATTTGATGAAAATTTTTTTAATATATAAAATTAGTTTAAAAAGTTAGATGAAGATCTTCTGATTTTTTAGCCCTTCGATGTTTAAATCAGTTGGAATTTTGAGAATAAAAGTTGAAAAGAGTGAAAGAACAAGAGAAATTGGATGAAACTAGAAGGAAACCGAGTAGGAGCCAAAAATCTGACTTAATTTCCTACTGACAGAGTTTTTCCTAATTTTCAAGAATTGGACTTACCCATAGAGAATCTCTGACCCTCTATTTATAGAGGAGTTTGAGGAGGCCATTCTAGAATTTGTTAGGCCGTTAGAGGAGTTTGTTAGATAGTTACAGAGCCACCTATAAATGAGTTAGCATACAGCTGTGCATATGAGCTGGACGTGAGATCGTGGCCAGCTATGGCCTGATTGAGGAAACCAGCATGGGTGTTTGTAGAATAGTCAAGTCCGTCACAATAATAGCTCACCTCGATAGAAGATCGGGATGAAATAAGGATGCCGTAACATTCCAGGATAGAAAAGATCAGAGTTCAGATCAGCATATACCCGATCTGAACATTTTTGTTAGTAGAGACGTCATCCAGAGAGTATAAGGATGTCTTTTATTTAGCTCAATAAAATACCGAACTGAATCCGCTTTACAGATAAGTATACTGGGATCTAGCGCTTTAAGATTTGATCTCATATGATGATGCCACATATCTCGAGGTTGGTTTAATGCACCAACACTTTGTCCCTCACTTTTTATATTCGACGTGATAATTTTCTGATTGGACTTGAAAATAAGAGTATCTTCATAAAATAGAATTTTTACCAATTTGAGAAGTATTTGCCATAAAGGCTGGATTTCATCGGTCGGAATGTCTTATTTCTAAATTAACCTTTTTTGGCCCGAATATTTACCGTTCAGGAGATCTTTTCTCCATATTTGTCTCGTTTTGGTCGTTGACTGACTAAGAGATCTTATCTCTATTTTTGAATTTTCAATTCGATTTTCATCGGACAGAAGGTCTTATCTCCGCACTTAACTTTTAGCTCGATTTTTTACTGACTAGGAGATCTCATTTTCATGCTTGAATTTTCGGTTTGATTTTAATCGGTCAGGAGATCTTATCTCTATGTTTTATCTTAAAATTTTTCGGACTGATGTCGCTGCCATCTGAAATAAATGCATTGTGCCTCAAGAGCATAAAAATTAATTGTTTGATTGAAAACGAAGAAACTTGACCTTCCAAGAAATGATCCGTCATATCTTCCCTCATTATTGTTTGGATGGGCAATTTAAAAAGATCAAATAAGAGCACGACAAATGTCAATGCCCGGTTGGCTTATCAACTTGGGCATGGATTGGTCCGACGTGGTAGAATCGAAGGAGAGGTGCACCTAATCATTGTCTGATCAAGCATTGGATTGGCACCAGGTGGCACAAATCGATAAGGAGATTGATTAATCTTGGCCGTCGGTTCGTTTATAAAAGATTTTTTACCCTCCGATCGCTGTTTATTTTCCTGTGACCATGTGGAGGTGCCGTCAAAATATTTTCAGAAGCTTCTCAATGTCGAACAATCGTTGGAGACAGTGAGGAGCTTTGCCGAAGTGAGAGAGGTATCTATTTCATCTCTTGGGAGGATTTCATCTATCTTTTTTAGATACCAGTTCTCCCTCATTCGCTCTCTTTCAACTGTAGGGTAGCCCCTCTTCTTCTTTTGAGTCTTATTATTTTTTCTTTGTACTTTATTTTCAAAAAACATGTCCCATAGAAGTAGGAAGATGAAGGAGACCACAGATGAACCACAGATTAGGTCGACCCAGCCCCTACTGGCCATGGAGGTAGAAAATGCACCCCAAAAAGATCCTGAAACCAGCCTGTTAGGTGAGGAGAGTTCGAATCACAGTGCGTAATCTCTCGTGCATGATCTTACGGACTACCTCGATTCGAAAACAGAAAAATATGTTTTGATCGAGGAGAACCTCATAGTCCTTAGAGACAAGATGACGTACCCGACGAATATAAAATGATAGTGTCGGGTCGGAAAGGTTGGGTCTCTAAACCTCCTGAGGGCTGCATAGCCTTCTATGATGAATCCCTTTGATCCAACCTGTGGTTTTCCTTGCACCTATTTTTCTGTAATGTTTTTGATTTTTATAGGGTCTACCCCACTCAGATAACTCCAAATGCCATTATAATGATCATAGTATTCATCATTATGTGCAACTTTCTCCATATAGACCTTAGGATCTCTTTGTTTAGATCTTTGGTTCTGTTGAAAAGGCATCCGAGTGAGAAGAGTTGGTGGTACTTCTCATCTCGGAAGGACTGTAAATTTGAATCTAGCCTTCTTTCCTCAATTCACGGCTAGAAAAGCCATTTCTTCTTTGTCCGGACTCCCATTTCCTGGGGTTTTAGAATTTTTTAGGGGCGTTCGGATACCAAACATAATTCTCATAATGAAATTCTTCTTGGAGATGAGATGGCTCATTCAACCCTGATCACCACCAGAACACCCAAACTTTCTTTCTTGATAAACGATCAGATGTTGTATTGTGTCGGTATCAGTCTGTATTCTCTTCGGAGTAAGACCAAAGTATTTTACTATTTAGCTTCTTCTTTTCTTTGTCTTCATTGTTCTGAAATACTTGTTTGATGCAGAGATGAGGTTCAATTTGGTAAACATGGAGGAGAGGAAGAGGAAGGATCAACCGAAATCGTCTGCCACTATCCTCGTGCCCAAAAGAGTTAAAGGTGCGAACCCTCTTTCTGCTCCGTCATCATCCCAGTCTTCATCAGTGACTCCCTCCCCAATCACCTTGGGGAGAAGTGAAGCCTCCCGGAGACTGCAAAATTCTCCTTGGGCATTGTCATTGGACCCACCTCACCAACCAGCCATGGTGAGTATCAAGAACAATAACACCCGACCCACACCACCTTCCAAGGAACCCGAGTACAAACCGACTACAATCTCTGGGGCCCCATCAAGTTCGACTGAGGGGGATGCTGTAACAAGAATGTCACTTCTAGAGCGACCTTAACTAGGTTGAGATCTCCTTGAATTTGTAATGCCGACCGTCAATCCGAAGGTGCATTGGAAGAATAAGTCAGAGGAGATCGTTAACCATGGATTTGAGCAACTCATGCATGTAAGTATTTCTTTCTTTCTTTTTTTTTTTTTCACTTCAGTAAATGACCGAATTGAATCTTTTATCCTGCAGATCGCTGTTGACTTTAAAGTCATGTATGAGAATATGGTCTACCTACTTAAGAATAAAGAGGCCATGGACATCAAGTTAATCAACCTTCAAGAGAAAAGGAGAAAGAAGTCCAAGCTTGCAATCGGACTCAAACATCGACTCGAGGAGAAGCTGAAGGCTTTGAAGGAGAAGAACCAGAACTTGTTGGACCTTCAGCAAAAAGTAAACGAGAAGGAGAAGAAGATCTTTGATCTACATACTGTTGTTGAGAAAAATAAAGAACTAGAGCCGAGGCTTAAAAAAGTGGAAAAGGCCAATAAAGCTCACGAGAAGGCCATCGAGATCTTGAAAAGATAAATCAAGAAAGAGCAAGATAAGACGGCAGTGGAACTGTACAAGGCTTTTGAGGAGTTAGAGGATGAAGTGTCTGAAAGCTCTGAAGCTGTGTATGACTACGCCTTCTACCAATGTCGCAACCTGATCAAAAAGTTGTATCTCGAGGTAGACATCTCTAAGGTTACTCAAAAGGTGGCTGTCGAGATGGGCATGAAAAGGGATCTTGAGTCGCCCTCCGAAGCGACAGAGGAGCCAGCAAAGAAGTCTAGTCGGTCTCCTATCGAGGAGAAGAAAATTGAAGCTATCGCTGCGTAGCCCATATCTGTGGTACCCCTAGCAGAGACTGAAGTCCTCAAGGCTGGCAAGAAACTGAAGCCCACCCTAGCCGCGGAGCCTGCCATTATCGATACTGAGAAGCTGGAGCAACCCAAGAAAGAAACAACCAAGGAGAACTTCGATGCATCGATGATCATTCAATAGTTTTTTTTCTTCTCGGGATGTACCGATATAATACAGGTCGTCTTGTTTTTTTCTTCTTTTTCTTTTTTTGAAACTTGTAAGCCCAATGTGGGTTCTTGCTTTTGTAACTTCTTTAAATATTAATGCAAAGGATATTTTTCTAAGCATACTTGAGTCATGTAGTCTAGCAAATCTCATCACTTGTCAGGATGAAATAATCATACGTATCTTTGCAAATCAGCAGAACCAGAAATTGATAACTAATTTAATAGAATCGAAGATTGGTAACTTTAAATTCACCCATCGCCAATTAATTAAAAATAGACTGAATGTACCTTTATTTGCATGACTGTGGATGGATCAAGCCTTAAAATTTGATCTGAAAGTCGATATTTTCAAGAGAATCCAAAAATAATCTTGCTCTAGATATCAATGTAACATCATATCGGTAAGAAATCGATGTAAAATCTCTCTGGTCTTGTACCTGGCATAAGTCGTCAGTCGATGGGGGGGATCAAGTCCTCTAAGACTTTTTTGGATTGAAATCCGAAGGAATACGTATGCCTTTCGAAACTTTATCGAACCTGAATTCGGACAAACATTCATGCCCTTTGGAACTTTATCGGATTGAAATCTGGATAAACATTCATGCCCTTCAGGGCTTTATCGGACTGAAATCTAGGATAAACATTCATACCCTTCGGGGCTCTACTAGATTGGAATCTGGATAAATATTCATGCCTTCGGGCCTCTACTGGATTGAAATTTGGATAAATATTCATACCCTTCGGAGCTTTATCAGACTGAATCCGGATAAACATTCATGCCTTTCAGGGCTCTATCAGACTAAAATCTGGATAAATATTCATACCCTTGGGGGCTCTATCGGATTGAAATTTAGATAAACATTCATGCCCTTTGGGGCTCTACCAGACTGAAATCTGGATAAACATTCATGCCCTTTGAGGCTCTATCAGATTGAAATCTGAATTAAGATATCGTGCCGTATGGGACTTTATCGGATTGAAATTTGGATTAAGATATTGTGCCTTATGGGACTTTACCAGATTGGAATCCGGATTGATATATCATGCCCTATGAGGTTTTACCAATTTAAGGATTGAATTTCGATACATGGGAGGATATGATGTACAAGAAAGAACTCGTTAGAGTATTTTTATTGATAATATTTTTAAAATTTTTAAAATTTTAAGTACAAAAAATAATAGGTCCGTCTAAATTCTCAATTCTATAAGCCCCTGGATGAACTATATCAGTGACTCGATAAGACCTTTCCTAATTGGGAGCCAATTTACTTTGCTCCATAGGCTTTGAAACTTTAGCTCGTCTCAAAATGAGGTCATCCTTCTGAAATGACTTCAGCTTCACTCGAGCATTGCAATATTTAGCGATCCTCTACTTATAGGTCGCCATTCTGATATGGGCTTATTTCCTTCATCAAGAAGATTCAGGTCGGTCCTCAATCGGTCAGAGTTGGTTGCCTCCTAAAAAATTTTGACTCTGTCAGACAATAAGCAAATCTTCATTGGGATCACAGCTTCAGTCCCATAAGTGAGCCTGAAAGGAGTTTCTCTTGTCAGAATCCAATGTGTGGTTTGGTATACCCACAGTACACTCTATAGCTCTTTAGCCTATAAGCTTTTTACGTTAATGAGCCTTGTCTTCAAACCATGAAGGATAGTTCTATTGATTATTTCAGTCTCACCATTCGACTGTAGATGTCCAACAGAAGTGAGTCGGTGATCAATATAAAATTTGGAGTAAAATTTTTTAAATTTAGGATTGTCAAACTACCGACAGATTATAGATTTTCAGACAAAATCTTATATCTTTTTCTCTGTGATTTGGGTTAATGGTTCTGCTTCTACCTATTTTGTGAAATAATCAATAGTCACTATAAAAAATTTTCTTTGACCTACCATCTATGGGAAAGGCCCCAATATATCTATCCCCTAAATTATAAAAGGCCAAGGGACAGTAATAGAAATAAGCTCAGTAGCAGGTTGATGTTGGATATTAGCGTACCTTTGGTCTTGGTCGCACTTATTGATAAGATCAGCTGCATCTTTTTGAATAGTTGGCCAGTAGTAATCCTGTCGGATTACTTTATAAGCAAGTGACCTGCCCCCCAGATGGTTTTCACATATACCCTCATGCACTTCTCGAAGTGCGTAATTAGCTTTATATGGTGTCAAGCAACGAAGTAAAGGAAGAGAATAAGATATTTTATATAAATGGCTTTCTTAGAGAACATACCACGGAGCTTGTCTTTTAATGCTTCTGGCCTTAATCGGATCATTGGGTAGAACTCCTTTAGATATGTAATCCATGAGGAGATCAATCTAACTTGGCTCATGACTGACCTGAAATATGGAGAGCACTTTAATACTAGGCCTATCCAACTATTCAATCAATACGTTTTGATTTAATTTCAAAAAATTTGAAGTGGCGAGGTGTGATAGAGCGTTAGCCTGGATATTTTCTGACCTAAGAATTTGGAGCACTTCAAGTTCTTTAAAATTTTTGGATAACTTTTTGACATTCTGTAAATAACAGGCTATTGTAGAATCTTTGATTTCAAATTGACCTCAGACTTGGTCGATCACAAGTTGTGAGTTTGTAAAAATCTTTAATTTTCTAATCTCGAGTTTTTTTGTCATCTTGAGACCCGTCATTAGGGCCCCACATTCAGTACCATTATTAGAAGTGTTAAAATTGAATCTCAGGGCTTGCTCAGTTACGAATCCTTTAGGACTAGTCAGAATCAAATCGGTGTCACTTTTTTGAGAATTTGAAGCTCCATTTACATGTAGAATTCAGAATGAATCATCACTTTTAGAGCTTGCCAGGATTGACCCATCATCTGAGACAGTACATTTCATGATAAAATTTGCTAACACCTGGTCTTAAACTACAATTCGAGGTCGGTAGTGGATATCGAATTCACTGAGTTTAATGGCCTATTTGACGATCTGATCTGAAATATCAACTCTTTGTAAAATCGATCTGAACGACTGATCTGTCAATACTGTCATAGTATGAGCTTAGAAGTAAGGCCTGAGTCTCTAGGCTGCCACGATTAAAGCATATATCATTTTTTTAGTCTTTTCATATTGGATCTCTGCATTCCGTAATAGTTTGCTGGTGTAGTAGATAGGCCTTTGAATTCTCTTTTCTTTTCGGATAAGAATCGAGCTGACTGCAAAAGGTGAGACAAAAATATACATGCACAGTTCTTCACCCTCGACCGACTTAGAAAGAAGAGGTGAAGTACCAAGATACTTCTTAAGATCTTCAAAAGCAGTTTGACATTCTTCTGTCCAGCTAAAATTTTTGATATTTCTCAATATTTTAAAGAATAAAAGGTATCTTTCAGCTGACCTGGAGACAAATTGACTGAGGGCTGCCATCCATCTGATGAGCTGCTAGATTTTTTTAATAGAAGTTGGGCATTTTATTTTTAATAAAGCTCTAATCTTTTCAGGTTAGCTTCTATTTCTCTTTGATTAATGAGAAAGTCAAAAAAATTATCTGAGCCAACTCCAAAAGCACATTTGTTGGAATTGAGCTTTATCTAGTGCCTTCTAAGTTCTCCAAATACTTCCTTCAAATCGATAATATGCCGATCCTCTTTGATGCTCTTTACTATCATGTCGTCAACATAGACCTTCAGATTCTGGCCAATTTGTTGTTTGAAAATCTTATTGATGAGGTGCTGGAATGTTGCACCTATATTTTTAAGACTAAAAGATATCATTTTGTAACAATATAAACCTCTTTCGATGACAAAGGTAGTATTTTCTTTATCTCCTGGAGCTATTTGAATTTGATTATAGTCGGAAAAAGCATCCATAAAGTTGAAGAGTTTGTGATCAGAGGTAGCATCTACAAGCTGATCAATTCTCGAAAGAAGATAACTATCTTTTGAATAAGTTTTGTTGAGATCTTTGTAATCAATATAGATTTTTCATTTGTCATTAGCTTTTTTGACCATTACAACATTAGCTATCAACTTCGAGTAGTGAGCTTCTCTGATGAATCTTGCTTTTAAAAGTTTATCAACTTCTTCATAAATAGCTTTTTGCCTTTTCGGGGTGAAACTTTTTTTTTCTCTACTGAACCGGCTTAAAGTTTGGATCCACATTTAGTTTATGAATAATCACCTCGATTGGGATGCTAGGTATATCAGAAGTCGATTAAGTAAAGATGTCAGCATTTGTTCATAGAAAATTAATCAATCTCTCTTTTAAGCCAGATTTAAGATTCACACTGATTTGGATCAGAAGCCGATCAAGTAAAGATGTTAGCATTCACTTGAAAAAGTTCTATGCAAAATTTCATATTACGCATAAACTCACATCAGTCGGCCATCTACAGTCTAATGAAGAAGTGAAGGTAACAAACTGAACGATTTTATATGGACTCAAGACCAGACTGAATGAAGCTAAATGCCTCTAGATGGAAGAGCTATATCTGATCTTATGGGCATACCAAACGACTCCTTGCATACCAACGAGAGAATCGTCATTTAATCTAGCTTATGGAACAGAAATGATGATCTCACTCGAGATCGAATTACCATCAGCAAGGGTGGAACGATACAGTAAGTCGAGCAATTCAGAATATCGGAGAGCCGATTTAGATCTACTTTCAGAAGTCTGACAGTAAGCTCAAGTTTGGATGGTAGTCTATCGGCAAAGAGTAGCACGGTATTGTAATGCAAAAGTTAAACCAAAGGTCTTTCGTCCTGGAGATTTGATCCTTTGAAAAGTAGAAGTCTCAAGACCTCTCGATCAAAAAAAATTATCTCCGAACTGGGAAGGACCTTACAGAATAATTGAGACATTGCGATCGGATCCATATTGGTTGGAAACTCTTGAAGGATTAGCTATTCCCCAAATATGGAATGCTGATAATTTGAAAATATATTATCGATAAAATTGTCTGTATATACACTATTCGAAATGAAATATTGTATTTTAGAATCATAAGTTTCAGTCAATTGTAAAGTAGTAATGGACCAATGAATAGATGATCAATTCATCGACTATCGACTATATTTTGATTTTTTACTGTAAAAACCAATGCATCGACTATATTCTGACTTTCACTGTAAAAGTCACGATACTGACTGTGTCTGGGTACCAAACATATCTCGATTTTTCATTATAAAAATGGTCATAGTCAAAAGACTATTATGCCGATTTAATCCTAACTAAGTGAAACATTATACCAATACGACCAAGATCGGATTGAAATTATACTGACTTAACTATGATCGGTCGAAGGATATTCAACTTGCCATCGATTATCGAATAACTTGACGTACTAACCCAACTAAAGTCGGGCACAAAGTATTCAGCTTATTACCGTTTATCTTAATGCTTAAAAATATATCAAGTGGATATTCGACTATGGATGATTTTACAAGTATTATCAAACGATCGATTTATTGATTGATATTCGATAATTAAATGGATATACGACTAACTGATGATTCTACAACTACTATCGAATGTTCGATTTACCGATCGATATTTGGTAGTTAAACAATTACTCTATAATATTATACACATACAAGGAAGAGAATTGTAAAAAGTTTTATTCATTTCATTAAAAAGAAAGATTACAAGTGGACTGAAGTCCGATTACAAGTATTTGATTACAAAAAAAAAGCAAAAATTACGCCGATCACTGGTTGCCATCTTCATCTCTTTGCTTCAGAGTGGCATCAGGGACTTGGACAACTTCCGATGCTGTCGGTGTCCTCTCTTGAGTCGGCGCCGCATCTTCTTTGGTAGCTCCATCTTCTGGCACTAGAGGGTTGACATTGCTTAAGTCAAAGTTTGGATATAATTTTTCGATCGCATCCTGACCGTCTTCGTACCCGACATAGTAGGAGGCAAACCCGCCTTCGAAGATCTCTTATTTGAACTCTTTTGAATTCTTGAAGTCCTTGATTGCTTGGTTCAGAGCCTTCTTCACCAACTCTGCTTCCTCCCTCGTCAACTCTGCATTGGCTCTTGCGGAAGATGATTCTTCATCGGCCAGTGCCAACCTTTCTAAGTTGGTCCGATGTCGTTAATGTTTGGCTTCGAGTTCAAGAATGCACCTGTCTCTTTCTCGTCGAAGTCGGTGGATGGAATATTTTTTGTTCTTGATCCGTAATTCAAGAGTCGAGATGTTTTGACGAGCTGAATCAAGTTCGGCTTCAGATAGTTGAAGGTCGGTGGACAGATGGGAGACTTCCTCTTGAAGCTTCACCTCCCGCTCGACTGTCACCTGAAGTTGCTCAAGGGCAGCCACCTTCTCAGCATCGACAGCCGCCACCTTATTCATCCATGTCCGACGAAAGTTGGCAATCTTTTTGTAGCCGGCTTCCAGGTCAAACATATCATGTACCAACTGCAAGCAAAAAATAAATCGGATCAGATAAAAAAAAATGAAAGAAGACTTACCCCGAGTATCATCGGGTAGAAGAAAGAGAACATCTCAGCCACAGTTCTATTCTTTCGGTTCTTCCGATCAACTGAAAGAAGAGCAGCTTGGATGAGCTGCCTGGCCAACATTGGATTGGCCAAAGTTGAGTCATCTTCAGAAAGTCGGATGTCGAAATGAACTGTGTGACCCACAGATGTTGCATCATCCGTTGAAGTCATCGACGCCTTCCCTCGGTCTCCTATCGGCGGCATCACAATTGAAAGCACGGGGAAGCTTGAACTTGATTGCGCCCGAGAAACTCCCGCTAAAGGAGCGATCGGTGCAACTGTAGACTGTTCAGGTTCGACTGCGGCCTCCACCTCAGTCCGAACCTTAGTTGGTGGAGCTACGATGTTACTGCGGTAGCCTCATCTTCTCTCGCTGCCCCTTCTTCTACAGATAGCACATTAGGAAGCGCTGTCGGAGCCGACAGCACCAGAATCGGCTCAGGAACCGACACCGATGGTACATCAGATTCCCTCACCGGCACGGATGTAGATGCCCAACCCTTCTTCGATGGTCGGAAAGATCCAGCTTCGGATGTTGCTGCCCTCTTCTTGATAGTATGCTGGTGAATATCAGCGGTCGATACTCACGCCCTTGGCTGTATTTCTGCGATCAGAATAAAAGGTTAGCATAATTCAGAAACGAACAAGACCAAAAGAAAATGATCGACTATGTGCTATACCTAGAGAAGTGATCGAACTGAGACCAGTGTCGTAGAGAGCTTGTTCAGTCAATAGATCTCTCTGCGGTGGGACCACCATGTCTTTCAATCGATGGATGTCCTCCCAATCGCCGACCTCCACCTAGCTGTTATCGTTGGGGCTGGTCTTTGGATCATCCCAGCGGGATGGGAAGCCCCATGAAAGAGAAGAAGAAATAAAAAAGAACTGGTTCTTCCATCCATGGATAGATGATGGAAGATCGGTAATGAAGGAAAGGCCCTTCTTTGGATTGAAAAAATATCAATCCTTGGCCTTTGGGTGGGGACGGAGAACAAAAAAAAATAATGAAAAAGGGAGGAACGAGATTCGATCGGTATTAACTGACACAACAAAGCAAAGCTGATTATTAGCTGGATCAAATTCGGTGCTAGCTAGGCAGAACAAAGACTATAGTAATTTAAAATATTTCGGACGAACTCTGAAATCAAAAAGTGAAGACCTACCCAGAGGTCTTCAACGTAGAAGGCCACCTGGTCCGAAGGAGGAGAGTTCATTTGACCATCGGCACTAAGTGTAAAAAGTTGATATTGCTCGAGGATACAATATTATTCTCGGAGCCGCTCAACATTCGGTTCTGAAAGTAAATAAGCCTCCTCTTCCGGACCTAATGAAGAGTCATCGATCGGATTCTCCGACTGATTATCCTGAAAAGAAGAGGCCCTAGTAATTGAAGAAGAAAAGGTAGCAAAATCAAAAAGGACCCAAGGGAGGATAAAAAAGACTTAACTTGAAAACCAAAAAGAAGATGAAGAAAAGGACTTTTGCTGCTGGGGCGACTTTCTGACAGGATTTCAGCAACAGGGATGAAGACAAAATGCAAAATAAAGGTTCGATCGAAAGCAATCTTATATATATAAGATCCTTCAACGGTCAGGATGAAAGCAATCAAATCGGAGTATCATCAGATGACGACATGTGGCAACATCTGGACTAACCATTGATCGGACGATTCAATGCATCTGCTTCAGATCATGCCACCTCACCATCATCCACGTAAACACCTCCGATCCAGTGACATTCGGACACGTGACCAAAATCTACTAGTCAGAATCATATCGTTCGGTGCCAAAATATCTTCTTGAAATGACATCCGATACAGATGTCTGGTACCGAATTATTCTATCGATGTAACAGCCTAATAATGATTTTACAGCCATCGAAATGATAAAACGATCGAAGAACCCTCGTACTCAAATGACTAATAGTCAAGTCGGAGCTTGAGGTGACATGTGGCAACTTTCTTCGTCCAACATGACAAGCCACGTGATGTAATACACATCAAGCGACCTTAAACTTGGGAGTGGGGGGCAACTGTTGAGACAATACAACCGACCCCGACTCCAACTCTACATCGATCGAGTGAACATATTACGCCGACTTACTATCAGTTGATCGATCGAAAGTCGGCTATTACCGACCAACAACAGATGACTTAATAAGCCTCCGATCGAAGACTATCAACATATCAGAGTTACCAGCCGATGAATATTGGGATCTACCGACATATAATCAGCTTATCTGTTCAACACACCCTAACCATTGTGAATGGTTATCAACTATATGTCACGGCAATTAGTGAGAATTAATGACCCACTAACTCCATAATAATGGCCTAATAATTTAGTGCCATAAAAAATGAGACCACGTGCTCAACAATTACACCAGAATCATCTATAAAAAAGGGGGTAAATGAGCAGCACTGGTAAAGCAATTCTGAGCCAAGACTCTGCTACTCATTTTATCTACTGTTCACCAACTCCTCTCTGACTTAAGCATCGGAGGGTCCTTGTCGGATACAACTTCTGTTTGTGAGGATTTGATCTTGTAGGTGCTCTTCACCGATGACAGAAGATAAGAAGTTGGCCGCAACAATTATCATATAATATTAGTTTATAACACCATGTAATGTATGAGATGCCAAAGCTAGCTTCTTCTCATCGGCCAGAACCAGCACTTTCTTAATTGGATCAGTCATATATATTATCAAATACTTGCACTATAATAACATAAATCTTTCTAAACTGGACCAATCATCCATATTACCAAACACTTAATTTGATTTAGAATGATCTGTCTATTTTTCAATAATTTCATGTAATGGTATGAGTTGTTTTGGTGGTGAAATGGGTGATGCCCTGGTAGTTGCAATTTTTTTCTCTCCTTGAAGGACATTCCAGAATGGTCTCTGGTGGTGCATCCTCAAGTTTTGCCAGAAATTTGGAGGAAAAGGTTTATCATGTTTGCTGAGACTAGAAATATAAGAACTAAATACAATTTTCACTGAAATAGAAATATAAAAATCCCCATCTTCCAAAACCTATTATTGTAGTTCTATCAAATATTTTCATGAAGACCTATGAAAGAAACATTTCTCACAATATTTGTAGACATGCTTTGACGTACATATGTTTAACTTGCCTATAACTAATTTAAAATTCAGATATCTTCGGATGAAAGCTTGCCATGGTTGATGTATAAGAAGGAAAATGGACCAAAAATTTGATAAAGCCTAAGGAAAGAAAAGATAGGTGGCATACTTAAAGTAAGAAAAGCAAACTTCAAACATGAGCACTCTTTAAATAGGCAACCACCAGGAAAAGAAACAAATAGAATATGTTGCCCAAGTTTTTCAAAAAAATAATAGCCAGACTTTGTTGCTATTTCCCAATGGTGACAAAACATTTAGAAATCATATAACACCTTAGAACTTTGATAAAAACAAAATAATCCCACATTTTGCACACACAGGGACAATTTTAAAAGCTTTTCCAAGATGACTGCAATTTTTCGGACTTATTTCTGGCATTTATAAAAGTTTATAAAAAAAAATCTCAAACCTGAAAAATTATTGGCCTTGGACTTATCTTCTAAAAATGATCGGCAATGCCTCGAGCAGATTAAAGATAGAAGGCAGGAGACTATGCATATCCATAAATGCCAGGTATTTGTCATCTTATATAGTAAAGTTTATCTCCGTTACACTCTTAGCATCAAGTCTGAAAGTTCATCTTAATTGTCCGAGCCATCTCCTTCTTTAAAATTATTTTTTTATTATGCTCGTTAGAGCACCGCAATGGCATCAGTGGAAATTTTGAGGATGCCGCCGACGGTGTTGACAATGATGGGGATGGTGCCGGTCCTCATGTTGGTGACGATGACTCCGACTTATATCCGAGCACGTGGGTCAATTGAAAAATCCAATCGAAACTCAAGAAATCCCTCTAATTTCTCTCTAGTGTTCTCTTTTCTTATGAATTTTTGAAAAATATAATAAAATAAAAAAAATAACCATCATTTTTTTTGGTACAAATGGATGGTCATTCCAGTCTGGTGCGAGAGTAGTCCAAAAGATCAAGATAAAAATCCTATAAGCCCAGCGAGCACTCCCCTCCATGTCTTCAGATCCAGTCGCCAGAGTGGTCAGCAACAAAAGCTGCTATCCAATCTGCTGCAGTATTAGTCTTCCAATAAATATGCTGGACTCTGACTACAGTAGCATGACGAAAAGAGGTTCATACATCTCGGATAATAGGATAGCCTCTGAGCTGCCTAACACCCCCTAGAAGCTAGACAATAATAGGGGCAAAGTCACCTTCAAGGAAGATCCGCTCCGTATGAAGCTACTGCCTGACAAAGGTGACTCTGCCCAGGTAGCATGAAGCTCCGCACTGGAGATAGAAGACTCAAAAAGGTGAGAGCCACCAGCTGTCAAAAATCTACCATCAGAGTTGCGGATAACAAATCCAGCTCCATCTCTCTCGCCTCTGACATTGCCATCAAAGTTTACTTTAACAAACCCCAGGGGTGGGGGCTCCCAAAAGATAGAAAGAACCCTACGGATTGCTGCTGGAGCAGCCAAGGAGCTCCAGGGATCGGGGTGTCAGGGATTGGAGTGGTAGTATCTAATCGACAATACTCCTGAGCAAGACAGTCAGCTATGTCCAAAACTCGATGAGCAGAAGTCATATCACCATCAAAGATGAGGCTGTTCCTAGACAGTCAGATCTGGTAAGCAATGTAAGCCAGCCGCCTAGCAATAGCGATCAACCTGTCACTCATGCTCTGATGAATCAAGATAAGGAAGGAATCGAATCAGGTACTAGTGCTCGTCTCCCAAGGAGAATTGCTCGTCTGTCTTCAAATGATCCTCGCCCTCGCGCAGCGCAACATAGCATACTCTACGAATTCATCCTCCATCCCACAAACCAGACAGGAGGTCGGAGCCTCCATGCCCCTATCCTTGAGAAGAGCCTGAATAAAAAGCCGGTTCCAAGCCAGCTTCCAAATAAAGATTATTACCCTGGGGTGGGCAGCAGCTCATCAAATCCAGGTAGCGTCGATCCTCCTAGTAGGTGCCAGTGCATACAACTGAAAAAGATTTCTTAAGGATACCTTGAGGCAGTAGGAACACCCCCAAACCCTCGCATCCTGAGTGGGGTGCACAGGAGCGGGGATGGCAAGGATCCACTCTGCAAGTGGGTCCCCAAAAAGCTAAGTAATCTCCTCTTTTTTCCAGTTGGAGCCATCAGCAGTAATGAGGTCAGAGACCCTCATGTGGTCATCCACCTCAATGATGATGATGGTCGGCCAATAGGAGAGAGGAATGCTTGAAATTCAAGCATTTTGGATCATTTCTACTGATCGTCCATCCCCAATCAAGCATCTGATCTGGTCCATAACATCGGATCTACGGGTGCAAATCTCCCTCCATATGAAAGAGCAACCCTGGAGAGCATGGATGGGGGTCCCGAGGCTCTAGCCACCATAGCGGGCCCTTAATATTGCTCTACTCCACAAACGGTCAAGCTGAATCAAGAATCTGACTGCATGCCTCGCGATCAAAGCCTCCCACCTTGTCACCAAGGAGTGGATCTCCAGGCCAGCATCCTGCATAAGCTAGCAAACTATATCCCAAGAGAGAAGATGAACATGATGACGATTGCTGTCGGAACCCCACAAAAAATTATGAAACTGCTGCTCCATCCCTTTGATACAAGCAATTGGTACAATCATATTCATCAAGAGATATATCGAAACAAAGCTCAGCATCGATCTCACCATAGTTGTCCTGCCCATGAAGGATAAGGCGTCTGTTTGCCAACCCTGAAGATGCTCCTGGACCCGCTGCTCCAGAGGTTTGCATTTAGCCCGTCGGAGTCGATGGTCTGTGATCGAAACTCTAAGATAGTGTGTCAGTTTGCTCCTGGATCCCTAGAATCTCTCTAATCGCCAATCTAGCCTAGAACTTCATTTTCGAGCAGAAGGTGATCGTAGACTTCTGAATGTTAACCAGCTGGCACAACGACCGATAGTAGGCTCTGACAATAGAGGCAAAGTGCTTCACATTTCAGGCCAAGGTGCATCTGATAAGAAGGCAGGCATCTGCAAAGAGAAAGTGTGAGAGAGGCAGAGCACCAGGGGTAGGCCAATACGGCTCTAGGGTCTGCCTTTGAACCACCACTCGTAAAGCCCTGGATAAAGCATCGGCATATAAAATGAACAGATAAGGAGATATGGTGTCATGGATTGGTCAGAGTGGATGCTTTCCATAGGTGTGAGCGGTAGGTGGTTCTTGTCGTCACGGACCAGTCTGGGAGGCTCTGGCTCTTTTTTGGTGTCTATGCAAGTGGAGGTTGTGGAGGCAGTGCAGACGACCTTCCAGTCCAGGGGTACACTAGTGGCGTAGAAGCGGATTTTGATTATCCTCATTCCAAAGCAGCCTGACGCTTCACTTTTAGAGCACTTCAGGCCTATCAGTCTCTGCACCACTGATAAGTGCATAAAATTATTTATAAAAATATTACTTTATAGATTAAATTATTTTTATTTTTTTAAAATTGATATTTTTTTATATATTTTGTAGGAAAGAAGTGTACTAACATGAAGAATCCAACTTGTAAATTTAAAAAAATTAAATGAGATTAAAAAAATTAAAATAAATTTAAATTATAATTCAATTCGGACTATTTGATCCATAAGGAAAAAGATGGTATTTAAAATGATGGGATCATATGAATTTAAAGTTAAATTATGAATTTAGCTGGTCCCTGGCTGATGTGTGGGTCCAAGGGCATTTAATGGAGGCTGGGCTTTGTGTTGGAACGGGATCTGGATGCATTCTTTTTTTGGCAAACGCGACCTGGGCTCGCGGGTGTGCGGACGTGGCAAAACAGCGAAGCGAGCAGGAAATGCGCGGCCTGGAGCTTCATGCGGAACGAACACGGAAATAAAGACGCAGAAGAAGAGCTCTTTTTCAGAATAATACAAAAAAAAAAATTATTTATTAAAATAATTTAAAACTTAACTTTTTTTTATCAAAATAATGCAAAAGAGAAAAATATCATTTTGAATGGTGTTTCTTCCCCTTCCACGTCACCTTTTTTTTTTCAAAGGGCGGGGAAAAAAAGGAAACGCCATATGGAATGGCGTTTCTAAAAACGGCATTCAAAATGACGTTTTTATTTTTTCCACAAAAAAAAAATCGAGAAAAAAATAAAATTTAAAATTTTAAATTAATAAATAAATTAAAATTTTAATTTTGATTGAAATTTAAAATATAAAAATTTGAATTTGTAATTCAAATAAAAAAATAATTTTAGATGATTTTTTTATCGAATTATTTTTTTTAAAAAAATATCTAAAATTTTTTTTAAAAAATAAAAAGTGCCATTAAAAAATAAAAATTTTAAAAAAATCAAGAAAAACAAGAATTATAATTTGAAATTTAAAAAAAGTAAATTTTTTAAAATTAATCAAAATAAAAATATCATTTCAAATTACTTTCTCAAATTAAAATTAATTTATTTAAAAAATATTTGAAATAAAAAAATAGCCTAAAAAAATTTCATAAAAACAGAAAGAAATGAAAAAAATAAAAAAAATAATATAATTATAAATTTGAATAAAAAAAATTAAAATTTTAATTTGAAGTAAAATTTGATAAAAAAATAAATGCATAAAAAAGTGAAAAAATGAGGAAAAAATGTCAAAAAAAGAAATTTATAAATTAAATTTTTTAAAAAATAATAATTTTAACTTTAATTCAAATAAAAAATATAATTTCAAATTACGTTGTCAATTTCAAAATATTTTTTAAAAAATTATCTCAAGAAAAGAAAAAAAATATTGTAAAAAAATAAAAAATACCCTAAAAAAGAAAAAAAGGAAAAAATAGAATTGAAAAAAATAGAAATTATAATTCTAATTCAAAAACAAAATTTATAATTTTCAATTTGAAGAAATAAAAATTATAATTGTAATTGAAATAAAAAATAACAATTTAAATAACTAAATTAATTTAAATATAATCATTTAAAAAATATTTTAAATAAAGAAAAAAATATGTAATAGAATGTCAAAAAGATAAAAATGAAAGAAAACTAAAATTATAATTTCAAATTATAAAAATTATAAATTAAATTAAAAAAATTTTATAAAAGAAGTAAATAAAAGAGAAAAAATGGTAATAAAATAGAAATTTATAATTTTTATAATTTGGCACTCTTTCTATTTTATAATTTGACACTATTTCTATTTATAATTTTTTTTGGCTAATTTTATTTGCTTCCTTCTCGCACTCCTCTTCTCCTCCCCTGTGTCAAATTAATTTTTTTTATTCAAATTTACAATTATATTATTTTTTTATTTTTTTCATTTCTTTCTATTTTTATGAAATTTTTTTAGGCTATTTTTTTTATTTCAAATATTTTTTAAATAAATTAATTTTAATTTGAGAAAGTAATTTGAAATGATATTTTTATTTTAATTAATTTTAAAAAATTTACTTTTTTTAAATTTCAAATTATAATTCTTATTTTTCTCGATTTTTTTAAAATTTTTATTTTTTAATGGCACTTTTTATTTTTTAAAAATTTTTTTAGATATTTTTTTTTAAAAAAATAATTCGATAAAAAAATCATTTAAAATTATTTATTTATTTGAATTAGAAATTTAAATTTTTATATTTTAAATTTCAATCAAAATTAAAATTTTAATTTATTTATTAATTTAAAATTTTAAAATTTATTTTTTTCTTATTTTTTTTCGATTTTTTTTTTGGTGGGAAAAATAAAAATGCCATTTTGAATGGCGTTTTTAGAAACGCCATTCCAAATGGCGTTTCCTTTTTTTTCCCACCTTCCATCCTAGAAAAAAAAAGGTGACGTGGAAGGGGAAAAATCGCCGTTCAAAATGGTGTTTTTCTCTTTTGCATTACTTTGATAAAAAAATTAAATTTTAAATTATTTTAATAATTAAATTTTTTTTTATATTATTCTGAAAAAAAGCTCAAGTTACATGACTGTTAGGTTGCAATCAGTCAGCAGAAGGCGACCAAGGAACACGTCAAGACGGTGGGAAACAATAAACTGTTCAAGCTTTGACCGTAAAATTAATTATCTCGGAGTCAAAACCTTAGGGAATAAGCAGGACTGGTCAAAAGGGAATAAGTAGGATTAGAAAGTTGGATTTGTGCTTTTGATCACTGATTGGTAGCAAAGTAGCCAGCGTTAGGGTAGTTGAAAGGTCCCGCTTTCCCTTCAATACAGTAAAAGCTGTCTCCTTTCACTCGTCTTCTAGCCATGGTCTGACACACCCACTTCGTAGATGAAATCAGGTGTGGTCTATCTTTGTGGGCTGTGAGATTCCTCTGATCTTGAACAGGGGAGACGGATTTTTGCTGAAGGTGTTTTCCATGTGATCAATTTGGTACTCAGTCATCACCAAATGTGTCTTCATTTTTTGTTCCAAAAGGACGTGACTGCATTGGCATAGAACATGATCTTTTATTATTAAAAAAAGAAAAAGAAAAAAACTGGGATCAGAATCAAACTTAAGGTTTGTTTTGGTTTTGTGATGAAAATTCTATATGATTTATGGATTGGACCCTTACAATAAACAAAATCATGTTCTATAAGCTGGGCTAGACAATATATCTAGAAATAACTTTGGAGTGGGCCGTCCTGAATGGGGCCGTCCTGAATTTTGTAGGGAGAAAACAATCTGCTGAAAATTTTTTTCTCTCTAGGATTTAGGTCAGCCCACTCCATAGCTATCTCTATGTTGTTTATGAATGTAGGTCTAACCTAGTATATAACTTAGAGAAATTCTTTGTGCACTGCGGGTGATGCAGAATGCACGCACCACCCGCGGTGATTGGCTCACATGCAGAGCCGGGGTGCGGTGCATAAAAAAAAAAAATTTCTTCTGGCCCTATGCGTGAGCCGATCACTGCGAGTGGTGTGTACGGTTCTGCACTGCCTGTGGTGCATAAAGAATTTCTCTATAACTTATAATTTTGCTGGTTGTGTAAGTCCAATCTATACATTCCATTGGATTCTCAGTCTAACCTTGTAAAAAAGTCCATGTAGGCTCTAAAGTCAATTAAAACCCAAAAAATGTTTAGTTTAAAAATTAGTTATACTCTTACCGTACAAGTAGATGAGGGTATGAAAATGGTAATGAGAAAAAAGATGTTAGTCCTTTCCCATTCTTGCTTTGATTCTAGCTTCTAAGCTTTCACAAACCATTAAGTCCAACACTCTAGATGAAGGTATAGCCAATTCGTTGCCGAATAGAGAGAATCCCTATACGCAGGATCAAACTATATAGAGGCTTGGCTATGTGATAAACTAGCTGAGCTTAAGCTAGAATTTTATATTCAAAATATAGACAAGCCAATCACAAGCTATGCCAAATCCACCTTGCATTCATCTCTCTCTCTCTCTCTCATTTCCAGCCCGTGATATGCCAATGATATGTCCAAGACCAGCTCGAGCTTTATTCCAGCCATAGGTTTAACTAGCCTTTTCTATGGCATCAATAAGGAGAAAGTCTTTCATGCGGTGCAATAAAATTGATGTAGAGTGCATCGTCCAATCACATTGGAGCAGGTAGCATACTTAATGATGGGATAGATATTTAATACTACTCAGCTTTTTCTTTCTCTAATTTTTAGTAACAAAAATATCTTTTTCTTTATATGATAAAGAAGGAACAGTATTATTACTTTTTAATGTCTTGTATGAATTTTCATGAATATATATTGTATCCTAAATTATATATATGACTTTTTGCATATTTATAATATTTTGAACAATATATATGACTTTTTGATATCTTGTATGATTTTTTGTGAATATATATGACATCCTAAACAATATATATGACTTTCTATAAATGTGCATGACATCCTGAATAATATATATAGCTTTCTAATGCCTTATATAACTTTTTATAAATATATATATATATAATATTTTAAATAATATATATAACTTTCTGTGAATATATATGATATCCTGAATAATATAAATGGCTTCCTCATGTCTTATCTAATTTTCTGTTAATATATATGATATCTTAAATAATACATATGATTTTCTATCAATATATATGACATCTTGAACTATATATATAATTTTTTGATGCATTGTATGACTTTCTGTTTATTATTATAACTAATAGGAAGTCATATAAGATATTAAAAAGTTATATACGTTATTCGGGATGCCATATATATTCACAAGAAGTTATATGAAGTATCAGAAAGTCATATATATTATTCAGGATATAATATATATTCATAAGAAGTTATATAAGATATTAGGAAGTCATATATATTATTTAAAATATCGTAAAGATATAGAAAGTCATATACATCATTTAAGACATCATATATATTCATAGAAAGTCATATAAGATATCAAAAAGTAATAATACTATTCTTTCTTTATTCTATAGAGAGAAGGATATTTTTATTATTTAAAAATTTTTAAAAAAAGCTAAATGGTATTAAATGTCCATTCCATCTAAATACGCTACATACTACAATATTATTGGACGATGCGCTTTTATTGCACCACATACGGTGCACAAAGAATTACTCATAAGTAAGATCAACAAGTAAGATAATATTCCTGAAGGCCTAGTTAGGGGCCCATCTACTTGACTGGCCCGACCTATGCTTGGCCCATCAGTAGCCTTATGCGTGCTTATATGTGAAGACAGTAGAAGACTCAGAGCGTCTTCTTCCTCTCCGAAGATTCTGAATGGAATAGGAGTCCTAGGGCCACTATAAAAATGCCTCTACAGCCCTCCATAACTCTTCACCACCGAGCAAAACACATATTCCCCCCTCTTTATCCCACTAGAGTTTAATGCATCCCATTATTGTGGCCATCAAAAATTGGGGTTGTGCTGCTCATCAGAGCCAAAGATAAAGCTCTAATTCTTCTTTTTCTTGCTTACTCTATCTTCTTTTAAGCCTTGAATAATTAGGGAAAGTGACCAAGAACAATCGCCCCAGTTTTGCTCTCGATTTACTTGATTTCTCTCCCTTTATTTTGGTCATGGGCACTATTGTTGTCTCGTAATACAAGAACCCTGGTTGAGCTCCTTGGAAATTGTGGCCGCCAATGAATGGCCCAATGCCCAAAATAAAGCCAAGTAAATTCCTTGTTTGATGATTTTCTTTGGTTTTTTTCTCATCAATTGGTCACCTTTGCTGTTTGTTCACCCGTTCCAGCCACTGACCATGAACCCATGGCTTCTCCTTCCCCATCTAAGAGAGATGGTAAAGTATCTCTCCTCTCTTTCTTCTCTCTCTCCTTCCTCTCCTTTCTCTCTCTTTCTCTCTCTAGCAAATCCATGGACCCCAGTATATACTATGTAATATCAAGTATGGGAGTATCACAGTTGTTGGTATGTTTATGTATGTACTTATATGCTTGTGTGCATGTGTGAATGCGGGGAATCAAAAGTTTGTAGGGGATGGAAAGACCAAGATAGGCTTCTTTTGTTTTCTTCTCATTTGCACTGGTTCTTTTTTTTTTTTTTCGATTGATAATTTCTTTCTCTAATCAAAATGCTGTTGTGCTGTTGTTGTCCATCTCACCATGCCACCTTCTTCCATGAAGCAACTAGTAGTCATGCCATCCTTGCAATCTCTCTTGGTCACTCAATGCAACCTCTTCTATGCCTCTCTCTTAATATCACATGAAAAATTCTGCATTCCCACATCTGTTGGCAATGCAACTTCGACTTTTTCTGGATATATGTATATTATGTCTTTTATTAATTTAACCATCATCTTACATGTGACTATTGATAAGGCTATACCAGTGTTCTTACGGACACTCCAGTAGAAGAGGTTATAACTATTGTTAGGTTAAGATATAGGTTTACAATATTGCTGAGGCTTTTCAAGTGTAATCGCTTTCTTCTTTTTCTCTAGATTTTGAGGTAATGAGAGTGAAGATGCCCACTATAGTTAGAACTTCAAATAAAGCCCTTAATATTTTGTCTAT
Source organism: Elaeis guineensis (assembly GCF_000442705.2). Lineage (NCBI taxonomy): Eukaryota > Viridiplantae > Streptophyta > Magnoliopsida > Arecales > Arecaceae > Elaeis > Elaeis guineensis. The sequence goes on from NC_025995.2 coordinate 3,072,106, forward strand.
TGCCAAATTCTCTATTTGAATTGAAAACTTTTTTTTTGAATATTTGGTTCTACAATCATGTTCCTACATATCTACTATGTAGCTAAAGTGATATGGATGTCTACTAATCTAATTGATGAGAAAAAAGATTTTTCTCAACCAATTCAACTCGAATTTTATAAAAAAAAACTAAATGAAGATGGAAGAATTATGAAAGTAGTGCATGTCTCATTTGCTTGGTCTTTTCTTGTACAATTCGGATCAGATTTTTTTTTTTATTATAAATAGGACTTTTATAATTGAAATAGATATGAATAATAAAAATAAACTCAAAAAAATAAAATTTTTAGAAGATATATCTTGATTTCTACATCAATTCTGTCTTCTATCGCTTCACATGATTTTTTTCTCGAATTAACAAATATGTCTGATCAAAATCTTATCCAAAAAAAGTTTTAGATTTGATCGGCTCATTTTAGATGCCAAATGATGGGATCTGGACCCATCACAACATAAATATCAAAAAATATTCGATTTTTTTAAAATGATCATTAATCAAAAATTATAAAACTAAATTATAGCATTCAAAAGTTTGGCTTGCGATTTGGCTTTCCAATATGACAGATCTTACTCCTAGATCCTATACAGCCCTACTCGCAGTAGCTAAACTGATCCATATCGATGCTGGAATTCTCTTAGATCATCCACTTTGCAATCCTATCCTCTACATATTTATTTTTAATCAAAAAAAATTTGCCATATGAGGAATGTTATTCAAGGGGGGCAGCTCTCGTCCATGTAACCTACTCTATGTACAAAAACTCTATTTTTCTCATGTGATATCTAATTAGTTCTTCTACCTTTCCTATTCATATGCCTCTAATACTTATCACACCATTATTTTGCTATTGGGATGCTTCCTCCTATTGAAGTGTTATTTTGCTTACTCAATCTTTATTGCTTATATTGATATGTCCTAGATAGCTAAATATTTTTTTATGACATTATATTCCTGAATTTGAGTTGCTTGCAGTTGAATTGAATTGATGCCATAAAATTATCATCTAAAGAGGCATATATACTCCTGAAATTTATCGTAGAGCCACCTCTCAATGTAATATGCAATTTTCTCTTCAATTGATCACAACATTTTACAAACCCTAAGTGGGCCTTCATTTCACTTATTGATAGCACGGAAGCAGAATGAAACATTGGAAGGATGAATATGTTTCAACTCCTTTTCCTGTTTCTTCACTGAATGTGACTTTTTTAATTAAATGTTTTTTGTTATCGTTTACTACTCCCAAACTGCACGTTTTATTCTGTTACCATATACATCAGTCATGCGGGAGTATTGATATGGATACAGATGATAATTTTAGCCTATATATTAATATTAAATTAGCCTATGGAATATGGACACTATTTATTCGCTTTTAGTTTTTTTCCATATATATATATATGCCATCAAAAATTGCTAAAGTCTGGGGAACAATCCCGTAACCCATCTTGAGCAGGAAAGGCCACAAGCAAGTCTTGCTTTTTCGTTGGAGAAAGATGGAGCGCAAAATTGGGAACCATTAAATTTTCATTAAGGTCATAAAATTCTCAGAAATAAAAACAAACATGCTCTAAAAAAACAAAATAGACATAAATTTGTCGCCAGCAAAAATTGCAGAAGCTGATAACTGACAACTTTCAGCTTCAAATTGCAGCAGCCAACATATCCCCACCGCACCGTCAGCTTGATTCTTTTGGTTCTCCATAATCCCCTACGTTTTTAGGATTTTATGTTTGCATGCATGCGGAGCGTTCGAGGTGATTCTTCTTTTCATAGGATATCATTAACAAATGTAAAATTCCATATCGGCTGTTCACTATCTCATCCATTCGCTGAGAGGAAGCCAGTTTGATGGAACTAGGTTCCTTATCTTAAAGCATGCTGAATCAGACTTAACAATTAATAATTAAAAAATGCTTGCCTTTTCAGTCTTCTTGAGATCATATCGAAGTTACCATGTCTTGGTTGCCGTGATGGTGGGCATAGATGTCATCATCATTTCTTAATTTTCTAGTACCATTCTGAACCTGAATGAACCATGTCATAATAAGTAAAACTGATGGAGATTCTCACGAAAGTAATGCATAGTTTACAAATTATTGGACCCCGACAAGAAAAGGAGAACCTTTTCTGTTTGATGGCTCCCCTCCTTTAGACCTCGTCCATCCAATAATCACTGCAGGTATGGGCAGGCCAACTTCCAGGCCGGCATACAATCGAAGTGAAAGAGACAGAAATTTTTTATTTAACCGGCCAATGGTTCAAAGACGAAACGAGGATCTCTAAAAAAAAATATCACAATTCCTTTTTTCGGTAAAAGTAAAATATCATAATTCTTTCACAACTAGCCTCCCTTTAGGGTGGGAACAATTAAATCGTTAAATTGGACGCAGATAACACACAGAAACCTGGAAACAAAAGTTTGCTTTCTCCTTGTGTAACAATGGAAATACCCAGAACCTGGCTTGTTGCTCGTTGGTTTAAAACAGTTAGAAGACCATCGTCCACCCTGAATTGCAAAACATTTTAATGTGCACGGCTTTATTATTGTGATTTGATATACCTATTTTCGATCTGTTACTGAGATCCTGTTTTTTTGTTATGATTTTATGAGGTAGAGATTTGGTTGTAAAAATATAAGCTCCAACGAATTTGAAATATCTATAAATATGTCTGCTATAACAATATTTCATATTCATCAATGTTGCTTCTGGTGTTGCGGTAAAGAATTAAAAAAATACAACCCGGCCTTTTCAGGAACATCTGGGATACACTCGCCTCTGGTTTTCAGAACACCTTGGATTAGAAGTGGGGATTTCAACCCCACCACAAGTCTTCAACCAGTTCTTCCAAAAATCATTTTAGTATCATCCACCACTGCAAATTTTAAAAAAGATAAAAAAAGTTGTGACGTGCATTCTTGTAATCAGCACGAGCAGTGTAATTTTAAGATCAAAGCCATGCTGGAAAGGTAAAGTTCAAATATCTTAATTGATTTTCCTGAGTAGGTGAAAGTCATTGATTCTTTCTTAGCCATAAAAGTAGTTATGATGAAAAGCAAGTGAGAAGAGAGGACAAAGGTTGGTAGAAAGAAGAAAATGCCAAAAAAGGACGAATAGTTTTAATTTAAAATGACAAAGCAGGAAAACCTGAAGCTTAGAGGTAAGTAATTAATCCATCTGTTTTGATATGAAGATCTCCCTTACAGCTAAAAGCCTATAAACCACCCTATCACAGTTAATTTCATGCAAACTTCATGGAAGTCTGACAATAGGCTGAGCCAGCTTAAACACTGGATGAGCTTCACCTGCTGAGTCTTAATAACTTATGATTTAAAAAGAAAACACATAGTGAAACTATCATTTGTTTCTCACAAGAAAAGATTCACCAAATCTTTCAGCTCAGAAGTCAGGTTGATGGAACCATGGACCCGGTCTCAAAGTAAAGATCTTCTGCTTCGTTTTCATGTTGAATCCGCAAATCCAGTGAAGATTGAGTTATCAGAATTTTCTTTGAAGTTGACATGCTGGATTATTCAACTATGAATGCAATCATTTATTATCCTTTATCAATACCACTATCATCTTCTTCAACGCAACGATTAACTTTAGTTTTACCAATACCTGTATAGAAAGGAAAATCCGAAATGGGAGATACGGCTTAGGATGAGAATTAAGTACTTTGTATCTTAGCTGCTCCATGTGTGCTTGTTATGGTTCCATCATTTTATTATTTATTTAACAACCGCACCTGATTTTTTTTAGTGGAAACGACCATGCTTGCTGGTAAGTCGAGTAGCCTTTGCTTCCTTCGCCAAAATGGTTCAAACTTGATGCAAAAAACGGCAACCTTTTTGATAGCAACATCATGAAAACAACTATATCAAGTTATCAAAACCAAAAAAAAGTCCAACAGGCGATCACCATCCTGATGCTACCAATTAACAAACGAAATACCAGTTGGAGCATGTATCTAAATTTATTTCCAAACTTTCCCTATTACAGAGTCTAAAAGCGAATGCATAATATGCCAACAGAACAACATCTCACAATATAACAGCATACACGGAGAACATCAACCTACTACAAATGAAAGGAAGCAACATTTAAATATATAAAATGGTAATAAGCTGCTGCAAGGATAGCTAGGGATATGAAATCAGAAGCTAAGCCACTTTGAGTGTCTCATAGAATTTAGCTATGAAGGCTGAGGCTTTCTTGTCGATGTCCGGATCGCCGCCCTCGTAACTGGGCCTGACTTTACCGGTGGTGCGCCCAGCCTCACCGTCAGCTTCTTCACGCTGATACGAAAAGCAGTTGTAAAACGAGGCTTTGGAAGAGGACCCTCCCATTGGTCTCTGCCTCCTCCCTACCTTGCTCCTCCTACTCTTGGCACTCTAATTTGGTGGAACCAAGGAAGCCTTTCAGCTTGCATATTAATAGAGTTCTGTGCGCTTTGCAAACCAATCTACGGTTGGATATCTCTGATTTGACTTTCTGATTTGATGTGCCGTAAACGCGTGGTCCAGATGAACGCTGGTGATGTTGTGAATTGATGTTCAGTGCACCAAATCTAGGAGCGTTACAGAAAAAGAGTGCCGATAATGAAGTCCTATGTAAAGAGGATGCGTCTATATCCCGTGAAAGAGGGGAAAAGAGATTGTTGAAAGGGGGAGAGATTTTATTTAAAGGTCTTTTGCATGTTACTTGATTGGTACAAAAAGGGGTATTTGATTACCTTAAACTTGCACTCATTACCAAATGCGTCTATATTTCGTTCCAAAAGGACGTGACAGCATTGGGTTCGCCCATTTTCTTATATTATAACCCAGAAAGGGTCATATTAATTCTTACCATACAAGCAGATAAGGATACGAAACTAGTAATAGACAAAGGGATGTTGTTGGGTGACTCGGGTTCTGGCTTCTAAGCTTTCACAGACCCAAGTCCTCCGGCTGATGAGCTCCACCACTGCACGGTCGTCCCCAATCAAGGAGAGATGGGCCGAGACTAGAGGCAACAGAGAGATCCCCAATGAAATTGTCTTCTGTCTCACCACTATGGTGACTCACCACCACTCCCCCGCCTGCAGCTTTACTGGATTCAGTAAGCGTGCCCATTTCATTGACCTGAAAATGTCAAATATTCTGTGATTTCAATGGACTGAATGGTACGGACTTGAGATGGATAGTCGTTGCCCTTTCTGTTGAAGTTTCTTTTTCTTTTGAATGTTCTGAGAATAGCATGCTGTTTCCATCGTCTGAACTCAGAACTAAAATAAACCAATAAGAGCTTATATTAATAAAAAGCATTTATATGAACACATGTCTGAGATCAAACAAGGCAATGTTATTTAGGGGTACATGCACCAAGCATCTGATCCATCTCCCCATGTACACAGACTCCGTTCTCCAAAAGAAGGTTGGAACATAAGCACAGGGTGTGCATTATATAGAGCCAGGAAGGAAACCATTACTCACCTCTTTATATCTTAGGTTCTCCATTTGGTTGTCATGGTGCCATCAGGCTCGCCAACAAATCCCCATCGGTCCTCATCCCTAGGCCTGACTTTACTTGAGATGCACCTCGGCTCGCCAACAACTTCTTCACGCTGAGAAAGGTCAGTTGAAGAGGAGCCTCCCATTGCTCTCCGTGTGATGGCCTGGGCCCAGTCTGCTAGACCGGCCCATGCCTGTTCCAATAGGCTAGCCATGTGTGCTCTGCGCGTGACCAGCAGTGAAAGACTCCCCTTGGCGGTCTTCCTCCTCTCCAATGAGTCTGGAGCGAAGCCGGTTGTGAGGACCCCAGGGCTCTCTATAGTAGGACACCTCTCCCCTCTCCACTGGCGATCATTGTGCCTCCTCCTCTCTCTTTCTCCCATCTTAGTTCACGGTTTCCATTCTTGCACTCGTCGGAAATCGGAGTTGGAGACATCATTGGAATCAAGGTAAAGCCCCGGCCTTATTTTCTTTTTCTCTTCTCCTTTTTTGCATGGCCTTAGGCACTATTGCTGGCTGCCGGTTTCGCTAGAAATCCACTAAGAAGAAAGCCCATATGATCCACCCCATTTTGACCAAGTTCTTCTCACATTTTCTATTGGCATCCCTCGCCAACTACCTCAACCCACCAACCGCTGGTCGAAGCTAGAGCCCTAACCATCAGCGAGTGGGTTGGGACTCAAAAAAGATCAAGAAAAGAGTGTTCAGCCCTGTTTTTGACTTAGTTTCTATCTCTTCCTTGTCACCATCACCAATTATATCTTCCCACCTATCGCTATATGTCCGACCATACCATCGTATCCTGCCGAACCATTGACCATCAACCTTTCTCCCATTTTTCCAAGAATGAAAAGAAAAAAAAAAAAAAGAAGACAGAGAAAATGTGACTCTCTCTCTCTAATCTCTCTTTTTCTCTCTTTAAGCCAACCTAGGATCTAGTTCAAAGTTCGATCTCCCTTCACTATCAATTTAAGTTCAGGCTCTGAACTATCCCGCTAACTCAGTGGCATGTTGTCCTTGTCAAGTACTTCTAAAATTTAGTCACCATTAATCCTTGATGAATTATCTAAATCATAATTGATTTTGACTAGTTAATTTTATAGTATTTGAACTGATCCGAGCAGTTAGACATTACCACATGATCGACCCTATCCTTCCTCCAATCGAGTTCAAATATGAAGTCATACACCATATAGTACCCCAAATTGGATTGTTTTGCCCAATTTAAGCCGATCTTAGTTCTCTTGAGTTTCGGTAATATTGATGATGGATTTTAATTGCTTGAAATATGTTCAGATAATTTGCATGATTGAACTTGAAGGTTCCAAAGTGGAAGAGATAAGTAATCCTAATACTCCTTATTTATTTTTAAATTATTAATTATTTTTAATATTTAATATTTTATAAAATATAAAAAAATATTTGATATTTAAAAATTTTATATTTTTTTAAATTAAAGATCAAGCATATGATATTATGCAAATTATATATTGTCATGAAAATTTTGGTTTCAATATTGACAGCTTGTTTATGAATTATGAACTCCATATTTATGATAATCAATATAGTTATTATGAAATACTAATTTCATAATTATTTCAGTTTATGGACTATGAATTCATTTAAGTGATTAAACGTCGTATAACTTATTTACCTTTTTTATGATATAAGAACTTATGTTTCAAGAAATTATGATTTAAGAATATGATCATGGACTCTCAAATAGCTATGTATGGCCCTCAATTGCCAGTAGGTTATAATAGCTTAGCATATATACAACTCTTGCTAGCAGGTTATAGTAGTCCGACATAGAGCCCTCACCAGTAGATTGTAGTAGCTCGACATACAGTCTTCACTAGTAGGTTATGGTATCTCAGTATATGGCCTTCGCAATCGATTATAGTAGTTAGCATGATATTGATTACAATCTTATCACAGATAAAAAGTGATCTTAGCATTTAATCTAAGAGAATTATTAAGAATTATGATGTGATAAAATGACAGATGATTTATAATTTTATTTATAAAATCAGTATGATTTATGATCTTATACTGAAAATATTATTTATGTAATTTACAAAATTTATGCATATGTAAGAGGATGATTGATTTATAATTATACTGTTATCTAGAAAGTTTTATTTTTTAATAATAATTATCTTCTCTAATTGATTTATTGATTTATTGATACACATATAAACTTATGTTTGATCTAATAAGAAAGTATAAGATTTACTTACTGAATTGGTGTAGCTCATACTTTTTTATTTTTTTTTCAAAGGAATTGAATCATCAGGGATGAAGAATGGTTCAGGCTTTAGAGATTGTGCTACGACTTTATAGCAAAATTCTAGTTTATTTATTAACTACGAATTTGTGGTTGATGGTTTTTTGAATTTTGAGATTATGGTCTGGTATTTAAATTTGGATTTAGTCATTCTGAATCGATATTTTTTTAATGATTTAAAGGATGATAGATTTGTATCTTTGTGTTCTATTTTATTTGAGATGAATTTATATACAAATTATGAATGTTGACTTCATGATTTTGCGATTCTTCTCGATAGCATGATCATATTATGTTCTAGATTTGGAGTGTGACATTCTACCTCTCCTCTCCCACTGTTGGAACTCTTTGGTTGAGTCGGGAAGCCTCTCAGCTTCCAAGAAGAGCATAACCCCTCCAACAAATTTTTTTTGAGAAGAAATGGAGCACGGTGCTCCCCCACTTGCTTTATTAGCTATATGTACGCGGGTGGAAATGCTCTGGGTCCCGAGCAAGTTGGAGCCAAGTTTCATAATAGCACGAGACCCAAAGGTTGGGGAATGTGAATGTGGTTGTTCGGGGTTCATGCGCCCTGCATGGGTGAAGGCACGTCTGCCCATGCAGGCTTTTGTTCCCAGCTTGTATTTGTGCGAAACAAAACATCCTTGTTGGGGGATACCCGCTGACCGATCGACTGCCAGAGGGCCCGACCGACTGCTGGAGGGCCCGACCGACCAGAGGGCCCGACCGACTGCTGGAGGGCCCGACCGACTGGAGGGCCCGACCGACCGGAGGGCCCAACCGACTGGACGGCCCGACCGCCCCCGTTGGACGACTCTGACTGGCCGAAAGGCCGACTGATCGTCGGTCGACCGACTGACGGGACCCATCAGCGACTAATAACCGTCCATCCAACGGCCCATCGCCGACTGGGGGTATGTCGGGCGTATCCATCCCGACCGACCGAACCCCGAGGTTCGATGGCCGACTTACATGACGCTCGCCGACCAATGGAGGGGCCCGACACCACTTCGCTGGCTACCGACGTTGGGTCGGTCGGCTCCTCCAATCGCCGTACAGCCGCCAGACGTTGTCAGCTCTGACACGGACATGCGGCACAGTTACCTAGGGGCATTGTCCCGCCCGGGGCCGGGTCAACCCTGGCGATTAGACGGCTACACGGCGACATGACGTTTTCACGGCGGCTCTGACAGTCTACAGTGAGTTGACAGTTCCTCACTTGTCCGCGCCATTAATGACGGCGCCATACCGTGCTCCACTATATAAACCGGGGAAGGCAACAGTGCAAAGGGGGGATCCGCCCGTCTCTCCCACATACGCAGGCTCGCTTCTCTCTCTCTCTCCCTCTCTCCTTCTCAGAGCTCTCTGTCTGCACATCACTGTTGCCCAGTCACCTCTCTGACTTGACCGTCGGAGGGTCCCCGCCGGAGCCACCTCCGGTCAGTGCGGACTTCCTTTTGCAGGTGCACGCTCCCCGGCGATCGGGCGACGAGGCGATTGGCCGCAACAGATTGGCGCGCCAGGTAGGGGAAACAGCATGACAAAGATAAGAGCTCAACGATCGAGAGTCACTGGGTCGGCCAGGCGCTCTTCCCGCCGGGAAGAAGCCTCCCCGCCACCACCGGCGGCGGAGCCTAGCTCTCCGCGCCCTGCAGTGACCACGGAGGCCCAGATTGCGGCCATCGTACGGCAGATGACCGTACTGACCGACGCAGTCAAAAGCCTCCAGCAACAACCGGCGGCCCGACCTATGCCTTCCAGGAGCAGCCGCCGACGGCTGCGTCGACCCCTGTCGCCTCCAGGCGAGCTCTCCCAACAGCGCTCCCACGGAGAGGAGGAGGGGCGACCACGGCGCGACGACCGACGGTCCCAGCGGCCCTCTCCTTCCCCGTTGGAACGGGCGAGGAAGGAAAAGCGGCCGCGCACACCGTCGGCCTCTCTTTCAGAATCCTCCGGAGGCTCCACCCCTGGGGTCTTCCAGCATCGACGAGCGGATGACTACGAGCGACGGTTCGAGGAGATCGACCGCCGACTCGCCCAACTGCAGATGGACGGCCAGAAGTCTTCGAACGACGTCGACTTCCAAACCGCCCAGCCTCTCTCTCTATTGGTCCTCGATGAGCCGATTCCCAGTCGGTTCAAAATGCCGAACGTGGAGCCATACGACGGCTCCACCGACCCAGTCGACCACCTCGAGAGCTATAAAGCTCTCATGACGATTCAAGGGGCAACCGACGCTCTTTTTTGCATCGGCTTCCCCGCCACACTTCGCAAGGCTGCCAGGGCTTGGTACTCCGGTCTCCGATCGGGCAGTATCCATTCCTTCGCGCAGCTCGAGCACTCGTTCGTGGCCCATTTCAGCACCAGCCGAAAGCCGCCGCGAACGTCGGATAGCCTTTTCTCCCTCAAGCAGGGGGAAAATGAGACGCTCCGACACTTCGTGGCGCGATTCAACGCGGCCACGCTCGAGGTCCGGGACCTCAACGAAGACATGGCGGTTTCAGCCATGAAGCGGGGCCTGAGGTCGTTCCGATTTACCTATTCTCTGGACAAGACCCTCCCCCGAACATACGCCGAGCTACTGGAGCGCGCATACAAGTATATGCGCGCGGACGAAGGAGCGTCCGACCGACGCTTGGTCGAGCCCAGAGGTCCGAAGGAGAAGCGAAGAAAAGGTCGGGAGCCTGCCGAATCAAGCAGGCCCCCGGCCAATAGTCGGCTTTCTCCACCCCGACAGATCCAAAAATCACCTCGCCGACAGACTCCGAGGCCGTTGCGTCCCAGGTATGACTCCTACACTCCTCTCTCCGCTCCCCGTGCGCAGATCTTGATGGAGATCGAAGGGGAAGAATACCTGCGACGGCCTCCGCCTCTGAAGGCAAAGGGCCTCGACCATCGGAAGTACTGCCGGTTCCATCGGAGCCACGGCCACGACACCGAGCGATGCATCCAGTTGAAGGATGAGATCGAAAATCTCATCCGCCGGGGGTATCTCGGCAAATTTTGAAAGGGTCCGCCGACCCGACCGGCTGCCGATCGACGCCCCCAGCCGACTGAAGAGGCGCCGACTAACCAGCCGACGGCTGGAGTCATTAACATGATCTCCAAGCGGCTGGGATCGGGGACGTCTACAGGGGGGGAGCCGACGAAAAAGCCGCGCCCGGACGACGTGATTACCTTCTCAGAAGACGACGTTCGGGGCATCCAGACTCCCCACGACGACGCTGTTGTTGTGTCGGCGACAATAGCCAATTATGATGTAAAACAAATTTTTGTTGATAATGGAAGTTCGACAAATGTTTTGTTTTACTCGACCTTCTCCCGAATGCGACTACCGACTGATCGACTTAGTAGGGTCTCCACGCCCTTGATCGGCTTTGCCGGAGACACCGTCACGACAGAAGGAGAAATCACCCTGCCCGTGACGGTCGGTACCGAACCACGGCAAAGAACGGTCTCCCTCATTTTCGCGGTCGTCCAAGTTCCTTCGGCCTACAACGCCATACTCGGGCGACCCGGATTGAATGCCCTCAGGGCGATCGTCTCGACGTACCATCTCCTTGTTCGATTCCCGACCAAAAATGGAGTCGGGGAGATGCGCGGAGATCAACAGCTCGCCCGACGATGCTTCCAAATCTCCATCCAAAGCGACGAGACAAAGGATCCCCTGACAATCGACAAGCTGGATCAACGGGAGGAGGAAGAGCGGGGTTCGCCGGCCGAGCAGCTCGAGGCGATCCCGATAGGAGAAAATCCCGACAGAAAAGTTTGGATCGGGTCTCAATTGCCCGACACCGAACGCCACCGACTGGCGGAGCTGCTGACGGCCAACGCCGACATATTCGCATGGTCGGCAGCAGATATGTCGGGCATCCCTCCAGAAACAATTACTCACCGACTCAACATCGACCCGACAATGAAGCCGGTGAGGCAGAAGAAAAGGTCCTTCACCCCAGAAAGGCAGAAGGCCATTGACGAAGAAGTGGACAAGCTGCTCGAAGCAGGCTTCATTCGGGAATCCACGTATCCCGATTGGCTCGCCAATGTCGTCATGGTCAAGAAAGCCAATAGGAAATGGAGGATCTGCATCGACTATACCGACCTCAACCGAGCATGCCCGAAGGATAGCTTTCCACTCCCGAAGATCGACCAGCTGGTGGATGCGACGTCCGGATTTCGACTGCTCAGCTTCATGGACGCCTTCGCCAGGTACAATCAGATCCGGATGGCGCCTGAAGACGAGGAGCACACCGCGTTCGTGACCCCCAAGGGCCTCTACTGTTATCGGGTGATGCCCTTTAGATTGAAGAATGCCGGCGCCACCTACCAGCGACTCGTCAATAAGGTCTTCAAAGATCAGATCGGGCGTAACATGGAGGTGTACGTGGACGACATGCTGGTAAAGAGCACGCAGATCCCGGACCATGTTCAGGATCTCGAGGAGACCTTCCGCACCCTTCGACGACACCGAATGAAGCTCAACCCGACCAAATGCGCCTTCGGGGTGACCTCGGGGAAGTTCCTCGGATTCCTCGTTTCTCAGAGAGGGATCGAGGCCAACCCTGAGAAGATAAAGGCGATCCTCGACATGCGTCATCCGAACACCAAGAAGGAGGTCCAACAGCTGAACGGAAGAATCGTCGCTCTTAGCCGATTCATTTCCCGATCAGCTGAAAGGTGCCTCCCATTCTTCAAGACCCTGCGCCAGGCGAACGGTTTCTCTTGGTCGGATGAGTGCGAACAGGCCTTTGAAGACCTGAAAAGGTACCTGGCTTCCCCGCCGCTGCTCGTAAAGCCGCAGGTCGGGGAGACCTTGTATTCTACTTGGCCACATCTTCTGAGGCGATCAGTTCGGTGCTCGTTCGGGAAAACGAGTGCCGAACCCATCAGCCCATCTACTACACCAGCAAAGTGCTCCACGGCGCCGAAGCCAGATACTCAGAGACGGAAAAGATGGTTTTCGCCCTGACCGTCTCCGCGCAACGGCTCCGACCATACTTCCAGGCCCACGCCATCGTGGTACTCACCAACCAGCCCCTGAGGGCCGTACTGCGCCGACCCGACACATCCGGACGACTCGCTAAGTGGGCGATGAAGCTTAGCGAGTTCGACATTCAGTACCGACCGAGGCCTGCCTTGAAGGCTCAGGTCTTGGCCGACTTCATCGCTGAATGCCCGACGACCGACCGAAAGTCGGGAGCTGAAGGCCCGGGACGAGATTCGGTCTCTGAGCCAGACCCGATCTCCACCTGGGTACTTCACATCGACGGAGCCTCCAACGCTCAGGGAAGCGGGGCCGGGCTCCTGCTCACGAATTGGATGGGGTAGTCACCGAATACGCCCTCCGGTTCGACTTCAAGGCCTCCAACAATCAAGCCGAATACGAGGCACTCCTCGCGGGCTTGAGGATGGCGAAGGAACTGGGCGTCGACAGCCTCCGGGCATTCTCCGACTCTCAGCTGATCGTGGGGCAGGTCAAGGGCGACTTCGAGGCGCGAGATCCGACCATGATCAAGTATCTTCAGAAGGTAAAGGATCTCGTGGCCCGCCTCGAGCATTTCGAGATCTCCCACATCCCCAGGACGGAGAACGCCCGTGCCGATGCTCTCTCCAGATTGGCAACGTCGGCCTATGATTCTTTGGGTCGGACGTTTGTCGAAAACCTCCAACAGCCGAGCATCGATCGGGTCGAAGAAGTACAGCAGCTAACGTCTGAACCAAGTTGGATGGACCCGATCGTCCGGTACCTGTCCGACGGGACCAGTCCCGAAGATCCCGCGGAGGCCAAGCGACTCCGATGGTCGGCGTCGCAATATGTGATCATGGACGGCCGACTCTACAAGAGGTCGTTCTCCCTCCCTCTGCTCAGGTGCTTGGGACCGACCGACGCTGACTACGCCCTCCGAGAGGTTCACGAAGGAATTTGTGGGAATCACTTGGGGGGCAAGTCCTTAGCCTTCAAGGTCTTACGACAGGGCTACTACTGGCCGACCATGAGGAAGGATGCGGCAGAGTTGGTCCGAAGGTGCGAGCCATGCCAGAAGTATGCCAATATTCAGCACCAACCGGCCAGCCAAATCACTCCCATTGTCGCTCCATGGCCCTTCGCTCAGTGGGGAGTCGATATTCTCGGCCCCTTCCCACCGGCGTCAGGCCAGAGGAAGTTCATCGTTGTCGCCATCGACTACTTCACGAAGTGGGTCGAGGTCGAGCCCTTGGCGCAGATCACCGAGCGGAAGATGGAGGACTTCATCCAAAAGTCCATCATCTTCAGGTTCGGATTGCCGCGCACCATCATCACCGACAACGGACGGCAATTCGACAACCAAGACTTCAAGGACTTCTGCGCCAGGTTCCACATCCGTCATCGACTAACTTCAGTCGGGCACCCACAATCCAACGGCGAGGTTGAGGTGACGAACCGAACCCTGCTCCATGGACTCAAGACCCGACTGAACGAAGCCAAAGGTCTCTGGGTCGACGAGCTGGGCTCCGTCCTGTGGGCTTACCGAACGACCCCCCGCGTCCCGACCGGAGAGTCGCCGTTCAGTTTGGCCTACGGGACAGAAGCTATGATCCCGCTCGAGATTGGCCTACCATCTTCAAGGGTCGAGCAGTACCGCGAGCCGGACAACTCCGAAAGCCGGAGGGCCGACCTAGACCTTCTCCCCGAACTGCGAGATGAGGCTCAAATCCGAATGGCCTCATACCGACAGAGGGTCGTCCGGTATTACAACGCCAAGGTCAGACCAAAGCTCTTTAAGCCTGGCGACCTAGTCTTGAGGAAGGCAGAAGTGTCGAAGCCCTTGGACCAAGGGAAGCTGACTCCCAACTGGGAAGGACCCTACAAGGTTGCTGACACCTTCGGGCCGAGGGCCTACCGGCTGGAGACCCTTGAGGGGAAGCCCATTCCCCGGACTTGGAACGCCGACAACTTGAAGCTGTATTACCAGTGAATTCTGTAATTCAATCGTCGGAATACAAGTTCAGTTTGAAAAATCGGAGTTCTAACTCTTCGCTACTGATCGGCGCTCAGCCCCGACGCATCGACGCGGACCTGGCACCGACGACACATCGGCCCCTTACACGGACCGATGCATCTACGATGACGGGAGTTCATACTCCTTCTACGGTCGAATTTTCGGGCAGAATCCATCGGTCGACTGGCCGATCGGGCCCCGACCGAAGAAAGGCTAAAAGCCCACGCGGCTATTGCCGCGACTTCCGACCAGGCTACGGCCGGTCGAGGGATATTCGGCTTACCACCGTCTATCACATGACGCGACCTTAGTCGCACCCACTACTCGCCGACCGACCTACGGCCGGCTGAACGACACTCGGCTTGCCACCGTCTGTCAAAGGACATGAAACCCGACGCAAGAGCATGGGGACCCGACTTACTATCGTGCCCCCGACACTGTGCCGGACGATGATCGACTAAGTGCATCTACGGAGGTCCGGCTGCCGAACCTTGGCAGGTTCGGTCGGCTTCCGCTCAACAGATGGACCCGACTGGCAACTTCGACTACCCGAAGCCGACCTAAAGTCGGGACCCATTCCGCTTTCAGGGCTATGCAAGTTGTCGGAGTCCTACCGACTCACGTGAGTTAGTGGCTTACTTAAGTTAGCAACTAAAGTTCGACATCGCAGCAATGGTCGGCATTACAAACAAGAAGGAAAAGAAGAAAATTTCATTCGTTGATAAAAGGAAATTACAGAGTCGGGACGAAGCCCGATTACATGTATTTTCAAAAAAGACAAAAATAAAGATGGTCGGCAGGGCCGATCACCCGTCCTGATCGATCTCTTCGACCGACGGAGGATCGGGGATGATCGGCGTCTCGGCCATAAGCGACGCTTGGTCGGCCGCCGAGGGATGGGCTTCGGTCGACAAAGGAACTTCGGTCGGCACCTGCTACGGGACGGCTTCCTCCACCACGATGACGCCTCCCGACGGCTGGTCGGCCATCTCTTCCGTTCCTTCTTCTTCGGCTCCTTCCTCGGCGAACGGCGGGACGACGCGGCTGACGTCCACCTCCGGGTACAAGGCATGGACGGCGTCCCGACCATCCTCGAACCCGACCCGGTATGAGGCGAAGCCCGATTCGAGCATCTCCTCCCGGTATCGGTCGGAGGACCGGAAGTCCTCCACCGCCCGTTCGGCCGACTCTCTCGCCGACACTGCCTCGTCCTCAGCTCGGGCGAGCTCCTCCCTCGCCGACTCCGCCTCGGCCTTCGCCATTTCGGCATCGATCTGGGCGATGGACAGCTCCTCTTCGGCTTCCGCGAGCTTCTCCAGGCTGGCCCGGAGTTGCTCGCGTTCCCCTTTGAGCTCGCGGTTGCACCATCCCGTTCGCGTCGAAGGCGGCGTACGGCCCGACCTTTGTGCCTGGCCTCCTTTTTGGCCGACTGCAGTTCGGACCCAAGCCGGGAGACCTCGTCGACTAACTTGGCCTCCCGGTCGGCCGACTGCAGGAGTTGTTCGGCCAACATCGCCCTCTCTGCTTCGGCCGCCGCCGACCTCTCCTTGAAGGCTGCCCGAACGTTGCCGAACCTTCGGTACCCGGCCTCAAGTTCGGACATTGTGAAAATCAGCTGCCGATCAAAAAGCTTCGTCAGAATTGCATGATAAGCAAAAATTCCCAAGGAAAATCTCTAAGGAAGAGAGGACCCGAAGCTTACCTCGACCATCGTCGGGTAGAACCGAGACAACATCTCGGACACCTGCCGAGTTCGCAGCAACCCCACATCGGTTGGGAGGAGGATTCCTTGGCACAACCTCCTCGCGAGATCGTGGTCGGCCAACGCCGACGACCCTCGGGTAGTAGTTGCTTGGAGGCATCGACCGGCCCCCCGATCTATCCTCCTCCGCGGGTCCATCGGGGCTTTCCCCCGATCAGCTGCCCCGACCGACGGGACTGGCAGCGACGGGACGCTGGAGTTTGATCCGGCGCCCCCGGTTGCGCCGACGGACGCCGCCGGACGATGTTCGGTTTCCCGAACGTCATCCGGCTCCACCCGCACAGGCGAAGACACCGATACTCCTTCGGCCGCCTCTTCAGTCGGCCCCTCTTCGACTTGGACCGCCGGAGCCGCAAGAGCTATGACCGGCTCCGACCGGTCGGTTGCCGACGACTCGACGATCGGCGGGGCTGGGGTTGGCTTCTTTACAGGACGCGAAGGGCCGGCCCCCGATGCAGGCCTCTTCCTCTTGGCGAACTGCCGAATCTCGGCATCAGTCGGCCTCATCCTCGGTGGTGTCCCTGCAATACCGACAAAAGAGTTAATGGCTGGACCAAAAGCCGACCAAAAGATGGATAAAAAGAAAAGCCGGAGGATCGGGCGATACCTATTCGGGGGACCAGACTCAAGCCGGCGTCATAGAGAGCTTGTTCGGTAACAAGCTCCCTCTGCTTCGGTACCGACATGTCCTTCAGTCGGTGGAAGTCCTCCCGGTCGTCCGCATCCACCCGACTGTTTTCGTTGGCCTCGGTTCGGGGTGTACCCCAACGAGAAGGAAAGCCCCAAGAGGAGGAAGAGGAAACAAAGAAAAACTGGTTCTTCCATCCATGAATGGACGATGGAAGACCGGTTATGAAGGCAAGACCCTTCCGGGGGTTGAAGAGCCACCACCCTCGGGCTTTAGGGTGGGGTCGGAGCACAAAGAAGGCCCGGAAGAGGGAAACGCGGGGGTTGGTCGGCAAGAGCTGACACAACAGCGCGAAAGAAATGATTAGCCGGACAGAGTTCGGCGCCAGTTGCGCCGGACAGAGTCCGTAGTAATCAAGCAGATTCCGGACGAACTCCGGAATCGGAAGTCGAAGACCCGCACGAAGGTCCTCAACATACAGCGCCAGGTCGCCAGGCGGAGGGTTGTTGACCCGACCGCCGGCCCCTGGAGCAGAGAGCCGAAACTGCTCCGGGATGCGATAGTGCTCCCGAAGCTGATCGACGTTCGGCCCCGAAAGCGAGGAGGCCTCATCTTCCGGAGCCGATCGGGTGTCGTCGGTCGGGTTCCCCGACCGAGCTCCCTGAGTCGGTTTCCTGGTCATTGTGCAGGGACCGAAAGAGGAGAAAGGGAGAAAGGAAGGAAGAAGGGGAAGGAGGACCACGAACCGGATCCGGATGGACCCTCCGCAGGCGAAGAAAGCTCTGCCCGCGACGACTGAAAAATCGCCCGGACAGAGTTTCCCCAGCGAAATGTGGCAAAGTGGTCAGGGTCCGGGAGGTCCTATATATATAGGGCCGACCGACGGCCGAGATCCTTCCGCGCCGACCAAAGTCCTGCAGATGCGCGACGCGTGGCGCCCCCCGGTTGGCGGAAGATTCGGCGCGCCCCCCCCGGGACGGCCGCACCGCCCGCATTAAATGCCGGGGCGGGCGCCAGCCAACCACCTTGACACGCGGCGCGCGGGGCGCGGTCCCGCATTCACGCACCCGCGCCGGTTCGCGTTCCCGATGGGACGCCTGACAGCGGCCCACTCTTCCGCGATCGGCGCCGAATATCCGATCGACTGACGCCGTATCGTCCGGGCCCGATCTTCTGACACCGACGTGACGACTGACGACAAGACGTGGCGTCTGACGCCCGACGCCGACGTGACCTCTGACATCGACTGGACGTCCGGATCGCTGAGCATTCATGAGGCGTCTGACATCGGACCATCCGACAGTACGGTCGGATCTACACGTGCGACAATCCACTCCCAGTCGTCCGGGATCGCTGCCCGAATGGAAGCATCGTCCTGTCCACCACCCGACTTGGGAGTGGAGGGGGGCAACTGTTGGGGGATACCCGCTGACCGACCGACTGCCGGAGGGCCCGACCGACTGCCGGAGGGCCCGACCGACCGAGGGCCCGACCGACTGTGGAGGGCCCGACCGTCCGACCGCCGTACGGCCCGACCGCCCCCGATTGGACGACTCTGACTGGCCGAAAGGCCGACCGATCGTCGGTCGACCGACTGACGGGAACCATCAGCGACTAATAACCGTCCATCCAACGGCCCATCGCCGACTGGGGATATGTCGGGCGTATCCATCCCGACCGACCGAACCCCGAGGTTCGATGGCCGACTTACATGACGCTCGCCGACCAATGGAGGGGCCCGACACCACTTCGCTGGCTACCGACGTTGGGTCGGTCGGCTCCTCCAACCGCCGTACAGCCGCCAGACGTTGTCAGCTCTGACACGGACATGCGGCACAGTTACCTAGGGGCATTGTCCCGCCCGGGGCCGGGTCAACCCTGGCGATTAGACGGCTACACGGCGACATGACGTTTTCACGGCGGCTCTGACAGTCTACAGTGAGTTGACAGTTCCTCACTTGTCCGCGCCATTAATGACGGCGCCATACCGTGCTCCACTATATAAACCGGGGAAGGCAACAGTGCAAGGGTCGATCCGCCCGTCTCTCCCACATACGCAGGCTCGCTCCTCTCTCTCTCTCCCTCTCTCTTTCTCAGAGCTCTCCGTCTGCATTTCACTGTTGCCCAGTCACCTCTCTGACTTGACCGTCGGAGGGTCCCCGCCGGAGCCGCCTCCGGTCAGTGCGGACTTCCTTTTGCAGGTGCACGCTTCCCGGCGATCGGGCGACGAGGCGATTGGCCGCAACAGGACTAGATTCCTATATAATAACATGTGACTCTTATGAACCACACATGAATATAGAATTTTTTAGTTTAAAATATTGAAGTGGCATTTTTTTTTAATAGAGAAGTATGCATTTTTTTCAAGGACCAGCCTAACTAATTGGACTAGATTCCTGCATAATACCATGTGACTCTTATGAACCGCACATAAACCCCCCTAAAGGAAAAACTCACCTCATTAGCAGGCGATCTAATGTTTGCTGCATTTTCCTATTCAGTCTTTGCTGTATTTTCCTATTCAGTCTTGTAATACTGTTGTCTGGTTCTTTATAGCCTGATGTAATGCTGTCTTATGTTCAGCTCTGTAGTTGTTATCAACACGAGATAAAAACTGTACCAAAAAAAAAAAAAAAAAAAAAAAAAGAAAAAAGAAAGACTAACCAGATGGACGGTCCACATAATCCAATCATCCACGATTTCCCAAAATAAAATCACGCGGTCCCGCCCCTGTTTCACACGAGAGAGACTAGAAAAGAGAGCCGACATGCTTCATTTCTCGTTTCTCCCCTCCCTCTGCCTCTCCTCCCCCGCCGCCTTCCCCAAGAATCTCCTCGCCTCCCTCTCCCCTCTCCTCCTCGCCTCCTCCTCGAATCTAATCCTCACCTCTCCTCCGGCCCTCCGCCGGAGATCCCATTGGCCGCAGCCCGTACGCCGGAGTCATCAGATTTCCCGGGCTGATAGGCGGAGAAGGCCTTTCCGTCGCCTGAATTGCATCGCTTTCGGCGCTGGAGAAGGGTTTACCGGCGTTGCTCCTATGGCATCTCCGGAAGAGGCTCGGCATCAGGCGTCGGAACTTTCTGCGGAGGCTAGTGGAGACGGGAGCATAGGCGAGGAAGGGGTTCCTCGGAAGCTTGAGGAGTTGAATTGGGATCACTCGTTTGTTAGGGAGCTACCGGGTGATCCAAGAACTGACGCGATTCCTCGAGAGGTAATTCCAAATTCTTCTTGAAATTCTTGGAAGAAGTATGCATTTTTGCGATCCAGTCTTCCATAAAGTTTATTTATTGGTAGAATTCGGTCAATTTATTTAATCTCGAAATATTCTCGATGATTTAAGGCATAATTAGAAAAGGTACGGATCTATTTGTTACTATAAACATAGCATTCTTTATTCTTCCCCATGTTCACCATGGTAGTGTCCTTAGAGATGAAAAGGGGCATTTGACGGAGTTATCTCAAGAAAGATGTTGTAATCATCACGATCACTGAAAAGCTGTGCTTTAAAAACACAGCGTGGGATCATAAATTAGTGCGTTGGAATTGTCATTATATGACATTGTTTCATCAAATCCTCAAAGCATGTCCAACCTAACACTCATTTTGGATACCGAGATTTGAAATGAAGAGAAGAGAAAGTCGAAATTTGTTGTTTGGTTAGCAAAAGATAAAGAGCATGGGAGAGGAAAGGGTTCTTTCCTCACACTGTTTGGATGCATAATGGAAGAGAGGATGGAAAAGTAGGAAAATGAGAGGAAACAAAAGAGAAACAAAGGGAAAAGAAGGTGAATCTTGCCCCCTTTGTTTGGGTGCCCATGAGATAAAAGAGAAGAAAAGTTCAGTACTTGTCCAAGAAAGGAAATAAAAAATCTCTGTATGTAATGTGAAACTAGTGGTGCATCACCAACACACCACTACTTCATATTCCTGAAGTACCTCTGGGCTGTTATGGGCATTGTTTTTCCTTCAACCCATCCTGAATCACCCTTCTCAAAGATATGACTTTGCAAAATCAAAAATCGCATATAAGACATCTCTCTCTTCCCATATCCCTTTCAGACATAAAATGGGTGTGATGGTAAATCTATTCTCTCCTTTTCTATTCCCTTCTCTCCCCTTTTCTCCTCATTTTACTATCCAAGCAAGAGATTCTGGCTTTCTTCCCTTTCTCTTTCTTTCTCTTTTCTCCAAACCTCTCAAAACCAAATTCAGAAAGAAAAGAGAGATATGCCTTAGATATATTCTTAAGACTATCTTTCAAAGTGTAGCAAGGGACTGAAAAGAGAGATATGCCTTAGATATATTCTTAAGACTATCTTTCAAAGTGTAGCAAGGGACTGACATTTATAGTTGTTGTTGTTGATAACTCATAGAATTTCTCTATAATGGTGAATGTAATCATTATCATGATTTAGCCTGGAATATCAAGCTATTAAGGATCACACTTGATCTTGGCTTATGGTTCTCCAATGTGCTCTTGTTACTGCTGATTGACCACTTGTGACATATCCAACAAAATTTGCTCACTCCTTTCAAGTTTCACCTTTACTAGCACAAGTAAATCTTTCTTTCACTATTTAAATGACCTATGGCGCATATAGACGTAAGCATGGTAATCTGATTTTTTAGATATGTTTTACACCTATCAGCTAGATTTGATTAAAGAACAAAGCACATGAAATTAGTAGAGGCCACTTGGGTATGCACAAAGATCAGCAATTAGGGCTTTATTTATGACACATATTCTATCATATCTTAGCTTTCTTGCTTCTTTCTTCTCGATGCATGAATTCTATTGCATCTTAGCTTTCTTCCTTCTTTCTTCTTCGTGGATATATTGTTGTACCCTTCTTTTCCTCCTCTTCCTGTCCCTTGTCAACTTAGCATGTAGCAACAATTTCCTCATATGCTCATATTTTTGTTGCCAATCTTTCAAATTAATTCAACTTGCATTGTTGTGACTTGAAGCTTGGCACTCGGCAACTGCATGATCTAATGCCTATCATTTTGAGAGTGTAGTTTAGTTTTCTTTATGATGTAAAATTGTTTGCTCATCGTGTTTTGTTTGATGAGAACATGTGTTTATCTCAGTCACATCATAACAGTTCTTTTTTCGGTCATCCAATTCCTTTTTGGTGAAAGCTCTTATAATTCAAATTGGATGTCCTTCACGTAGCTAAATGCTGATAGTTAAGGCTGCTAGCATGGCTTAAAGTATGAAATTCATACCAAGATCAGCTCATTTCTGTTGCAACAAGCTTGATTGACCTAATTTCGAGCCATGCTGGATATGAGCCTTTTTTGAGTGGTTCCTTACCCTTGAACGGAGTTGAACTTGAGTTAGAACTGAAAAAAGCTTGAATTAAACTTGATTCGGAGTTGGCTCAAGCTCGATGGAAGGCCTTTAGCTTGGAGGTGGATAGAGGCAGAGAGAGCCAGGAGGTTGAGGGCACTTAATGCTAATAAAGGAAGAGCAGCAGGGCTCAGGTGTGCCAATGGAGGAGCAATGACTTTGATGAAAAAGGGAGGAGATGCTCAACACGGATAAAGAAGTTGCATGCCTTGGGATAAGAGAGGAAGGGGGAGCGTGGCATTGGAGGAGGAATGGTCCTCATTGTGGTAGAGAAACAAGGATCTTGGTGCTAGTGGAGGGCCATAAAGGGTTGTTGCAGCTGGCAGAGGAGCGACGATTAGCTCGAAGGCGGAGAGAGGTGGAACAAGGTGATGGAAGATGGAGGGATTTGACATCAATGAGCTTAGTATCCTTAAAATCAGTTAGCCTATAGGATCGATTGCTTATGCTTCTAGATTTTGGCCATTATATTTGTTTCGATAACATTTAGGTTGTATTTTATAATGTATAATGCATAACATTTGACTTTTTTTTTTTAGCCTAATCAAGCTTACCTGGATTATTCTGAGGGTTGCTGAAGTTTGTTGGACATTAGTTTTTTGAGCCTAAAACCTAGAGTCAAGCTTGGTTCATTTACAATTGATCCGAGTTTCATCTTATTCATAATTGAGCTGTACATGAGCTGGACATGAGCTGTTTATGAGTGGCTTGAACTAATTCTCGTCCTTTTAGATGATGCTCCGGAGTCTATGTTTCCACACCAAGAAGCCCACAGTTTTTCACCTGCTCAGGGAGCATTTCATGTGCAGTTGAGTCATGGTGAAGCAACCATAGGCATCAAAAGCATCAGTGTAGTTTTCACAAATCCTAAGTAGTGAAATGAATTGCATCTTAATATTCTGGCATAAGTGAATTGTTATTTTTAATGATATTTTGACTCTTCAATAGATGCAATGTTAGACTTCACAAACTGCTTGAAGCAGTTTTTGAACTTCAAATATTCAGCCAGCTTGTGTCACAGTATGAGGTTTTATATTCCAACGCGCACAAGGAAGAAGAGTTCTAGGTTGCAACAAGGTTGTGATTTTCTAAAACTCACAGATGAAGTTACAATTGATTTCGCTTTCAGGTCCTACATGCTTGTTACACAAAAGTTTCTCCATCTGCTGAAGTAGAGAAGCCGGAGCTTGTAGTGTGGTCTGAGTCAGTTGCCAAGTTGCTTGATTTGGATCCCAGAGAGTAAGTGGCTCTGCACCTCATAATTGTTTACCCTTTTGGTTGTCTAGTAAAATTCACATTGTGCTACTGAATCAATCATGCTGCCAGTCAAATTACCGGAGTTCATTTATATTTGAGATTTCTCTCTGTTAACAATCAGAGTATTTTAGTTTGATTAAGATTTCCATTTTTCTTTTTCTGGTGATAATGTTACTGAAAGCTCATGCAATCTCTATCATTGTAATAGTGTTTATGCCTTTATGGCGTTACTTCCTCTCCCAGTATAATAGAGTACTCTGGGCATATTGTTAATCAAATGACATGATATCTATTATTCTTATTCCCATTCCCTGGATAAGCTTAGTGCTTCGGCATGCTTTGCAGGACTAAGAAGCCATTGAGGACTCAAAGTGGACAATCTGTTTCCATTACCATCATATTACCTTCTGTTGTTTTCTTCATAAATGCATCTTTTGCCAATGTTCTCCCAGAAAATGGCTGTTTGTATATTGATTTGAAGTTTCCTGCACCTGTCACACCTTTCATGATGTATATAAACATAGGCTCGGAAGTATCTTTGGTGGAAGCTCCCTATGTAGGTTCTGCTCCATAACTGACCTCGGCCTGATGGGATGAGGCTGAGTTCTCGTTTTGAATATCAAAAGCATTAAGTCATTTCAGTTACTTGGTTAAACAATCTTTTCTTTTTGTCTCTATGGTACATCAGTTTTAGTGGGGTCAGAGTTCCTTAGTCCGTGGTAGATTTATGTTGTATGTTTCATAATTTTGTATTAGTTTTTTGGATGTATTGGTGACTTTTCTAAACTTGGTTCTCTAATATTGTAAGATGTGAGCCTAAGTGGGGTATATCTGACAGACAGGACAATGAAGTCAATTGTGTCAAATGAGTGGGGAGTCTGGGGACAGGATATATGATTTTCATTTTTCATCTAGTATCACAAATTCACCTTGCCATATTGCCTTCTATGCTTGATATTTTATATCTTTGCTTATCATGGAAGTTCATTGATTCTGCTGGCTGGATCCATGCTGGATTCATCATAAGTTTAGTTCTTCTTTCAGAGATCATGTGCAATTAGCAGGAAGGATGGCATGTACATATACTCACATTTATTTAAGTTTTCAGATTTGAAAGGCCAGATTTCCCACTAATTTTTTCTGGAGCACTGCCTTTGGTGCGAGGGTAAGTTTTAGGCAGCTTCTTCATCGCAAGTCTTTTCCTTTTTCATGCAATGAATTTCACCTTTGATGATGTGCGTTAAAGTTTGAATATTTTTTATATCATCTGCAGGCTGCCATATGCACAATGTTATGGTGGACATCAGTTTGGTGTATGGGCTGGTCAGCTGGGGGATGGTCGTGCCATAACTTTAGGAGAGCTTCTAAATTCCCGAGGTGAAAGATGGGAGTTGCAGCTCAAGGGTGCTGGCAAGACTCCATACAGTCGATTTGCTGATGGTCTTGCAGTCCTGCGTAGCAGCATCCGGGAATTCTTGTGCAGTGAAGCTATGAATGGACTGGGAATTCCTACTACCCGAGCACTTGTCTTGTCACAACCGGCAAAAGTGTCATTAGGGACATGTTTTATGAGTATGCTCTCTAATCTGATAACTTGTGAATTCTTTGCAGGGAGCTGTTTTACACACTCTATGTTTACGTGTCTGTCTGGACTTTTTATATAATGTCTATGTTTACATGTGTCTGTCTGTATAATGGTATCCATCTACTTATGTGTGTATAGAAAAAGGAGTAAAGTATAATCAGCTGTTTGAACATTCTCAATTCTCTCCTCTTCTTTGATGTAGGAATTCATTTTTTCTGTATTTGAGTTGTGCTAGAGTTCAATATGTAAGTTATAGCTATTTTTTTTTTTTTCAAATTTCTGTGATAGTAAGCAAACAAAATTTGAAATTATGAATATCCTTAAATATTCATTTTCCAATATTTGTTTATGGAATACCCTAAACTGCATTATGTAATCACAAATCCTTAGCCTGTCCTGTATCTCAATCTATTACCTACCTAGTAGTCTATGATCATTGGTCTTCAACTTACAGCTAAACTCCCCCTCTCTCAACCTTCTGTCCTCTTTTTTCACATGCATGCATGCACACACAGGCACACATGTGCACACACACACTACTTGTGACACTGATGCTCACGTGTCGCTCCCTCTTTCCTTCTCCTAGATCACACTCACTATCCCTCCCTGGCCCTTGGCCTGCTTAATACTCTTCTTTTTCCTTTATTTCTCCATAATCTCTTTAATACTTTCTCCATCATGTTTCCTATTAATCACCTTGGTTGTATGGGGTTAACTAATGATGCTTTAAATGCTCCATTTTTAACATGAAACTTCCCAACAAAGACCCTTCCCACATAAGCATTGTCGTCTTTTACCTAACCTGCCACATCCTACTCCCACCCTTCTCTCTCTAACCTATCCTTTTGTTTTTCATTATTTTTTAAGTATTCTCAGTTGATATTTTTCTATTCAAGTTATTTTGTTATATTTTATTATGTATTTTACTTAGTTATTCATTATGTTCTATTACTTTCAGTCTATTCATTTAGTTTCCAATTTTCTTTTGTATGACTACCTTATATACTGTAAAGTTTTCAATGTCTTTGTTTCTGATTTTCGTTTATGGTTTACGTTTTTATTTAGTATATTTATAATCTTATACTTTTGTTTGTATGAGTTTTTCTGCCTTTAATCTTAAATTTTGTATTCTTATTGGTTTTGTTCTCTAATTTGTTTTCATTTTATATTTATATTTTCTTTTTTTGTTTAAATTTGATCTTTTATTCAATTTTATGAAATCAAGTTATTTCTTTTTTTATTTTCAATTTGAACTTAATGTAATTATTCAAATCCTTTCCCTTGAAGCATGCAGTGCACAACCTGTTTGTGAGCATTTTAAATAATTAAGTAGGTTTTAGAATGAATATGGAGTCCAACTAACTTGAAAACATCCTAGACTTCCAGAGGGCCCACAATTTAAAGTAACTTTCAGCATTACAATTAAAATATTTTATGGTTGCTTGATGACATGAGGCCATTGAAGTCAAGCATTATAAAAACCCACTGCCCTACAAGTGATTAATACATATTATTCTTGTTTATTATTCGGTTGACGGCTAGGATTTACTTTGTTCCAATTAAGATTTAATTGGGTCATGTACTATCTAAAATCCTCAAATAATGAGGCCTAGAATATTAGAGTTGGTTATTGATGGAATAGTAAATGAAATCTTCTCCTCTCTCAAGAAAAGTCCATTAGTGTGTCTGCTTTCTGGCTCAATGGTGTGATTGCTTTAAGGCTTTGTTCAAGAACTTGGCATGACAGTTTCATATTAAATGCTAGAATAGAAGTGAGTTGATAGTTGCTGAAGTTTTGTTTTTTTGTTTTTTGCTTTAGTGCTACTGATAGCAAGCTGCAGTTCTTCAGTTCTTGTTATATCAGTTGAAGGCCTCCTTTGATTTGGTTGACAAGCATGTCCATGTTGCGATATCTGATAAGTGTTTATGGTGGATCTGTGAACAATGCAAGGATGCCTAATTACCTATATGATATTTAGATGGACTGGGTACTGCTTTTGTGCATGTGCATATTCACTTAAGTAGATATATACCTGCCCCATGTGTCAGCTGCTTTCTTGCCAACCAATCATAGAAAGAGATGATATCTTTGGGTTATTGAAAGATTTTTGCATCAACTATCATGCTACCTCTCTTTATTTATCCCACATCACTTTCCCTATCCCAATCTTAATAGCCCATGATTAATTCTTAAATAGAAATCACTACCAAGCTGTCCATGCACTAGACTATATGGTGGATCCAAGTGTCCAACTACTTGCCCTAACCTCTTAATTCTATCTGTTGCATAGTTGAGTGGGATATGCGATGCTTGAATTCTCGTTAATACTAAATATTGTGCTATTAAAAAATAAATTTCAAATATTTCTATTGCTCATTTTTTGATATAGAAGGAAATCTTTATAGTTTTAATGGAGCCATGCAATCATGTTTCAAATGCACTTGTTTTTATATGATAAGAAATGTCTGAAGTCTAGTGCAGTTCTTTGCAATTAAATTTCAAACAGAGTGCTCTTGTTGAATAAATATGTTCTTCTTCTCTGGTTTCACTCCTGGTACAGTGGCAATCCAAAAGAGGAACCAGGTGCAATTGTTTGCCGCGTTGCACAATCCTTCCTTCGTTTTGGCTCATATCAGATCCATGCATCAAGGGGCAAAGAGGACCTTGACATTGTTCGTATTTTGGCAGACTACACAATACGACATCATTTCCCTCATCTTGAAAATATGAGCAAGAGTGAAGGCTTGTCATTTGAGACTGGTCAGGGAGACTTGTCACATATTGATTTGACATCTAACAAGTATGCAGGTAAGATTCTTTATATGTACATTTGTTTTTGGTTGCCATGTTTCAGTATCCTCCATGCTACATACATTCCAAATTGATGTGAAGGAATTTTTGGAGGAAATGCAATCTATTTTTTTTCCCGTGGTTTTATCAGCTTGGTCAGTTGAGGTCGCTGAGCGTACTGCTTCCTTGATTGCAAGTTGGCAAGGGGTTGGCTTCACCCATGGTGTGCTGAACACTGACAACATGAGCATCTTAGGCCTAACTATTGATTATGGACCTTTTGGCTTCTTGGATGCATTTGATCCCAGTTATACTCCAAATACCACTGACCTTCCAGGAAGAAGGTATTGTTTTGCAAACCAACCAGACATTGGCTTGTGGAACGTTGCACAGTTTACCACAACTTTGTCCACTGCCAATCTGATCAGCAAAGAAGAGGCAAACTATGCTATGGAGAGGTATTGTTGCTTCTTCCGTTTGACCATGGATTCCATGTGGTTGATTTTATTATTATTGATGCTTTTTTTCACTGTTACAGATATGGAACCAAATTCATGGATGAGTATCAATCTATAATGACCAGAAAACTTGGTTTAGTGAAGTACAACAGACAGTTAATCAGCAAGCTGCTCAGCAACATGGCTACTGATAAAGTTGACTACACAAATTTCTTTCGGTTACTTTCAAATATCAGAGCAGACCCTAACATTTCGAATAACGAGCTGCTTGTTCCACTTAAGGCTGTGTTGCTAGACATTGGTAAGGAAAGAAAGGAAGCATGGATCAGTTGGTTGAAGACCTATATTCAGGAGGTATTATTGTCATGATTTGTCATGATTTGAAACTACCTTTCCTTCCCTCAACTTCGATAGTCTTTTATTAGAAGATATGGTTTTCCCCCCCACTCAGTGTGGTTTTGCATTTATTGCAGTCACCCTACTTGATGCGCACTGTCCACCATTTGGTTCCTCTTTTTGTTAAAAATTGCTTAGAAGTATTGTAATGATGAAATATAGAGAAATTTAGACTTCAAAGACAATACTCAGCCTGAAGGATAATATTGCAAGAATTTGTGAGAGGAAGCTATAAGTTGCATAAATAGAGGATAAATTGATGGACAACTGATTGAGATGGATGTTAAACCATATCGGTAGCTTAACTTCTGATCCTTGTCTCATTTATTTGGGATAAGCTTGATGAAATCCTTCATATTTATAGCCATTTTAATACTATTTGCAGTTTCTCCAGGTCTTTTTGAGGTCTGCACAACTGGTACCATGACCTGTACTTATGATATTGTACCATGCAAACACACATTACATAACAAGGTACCTATCAGGTACCGGGTTCACCATTGTAGGATTTGGCCCATATTCTGAGAGAGAGAGAGGTAGTTTCCTACTGGTGGCTGGCCAATACACGAACAAGGTGGTGGGAGATGTAGTGGAGGAGAAGGCCGACGTCCTATTAGCTGTGGAGGTGGACAAGGATAGTGAGGAGGTGCCAAGCTCATATAATCTAGGGGTGGTTGATTGGAGGAGCTCTGGCAGTAGAGGGTGAAGAGCCTCCAAGGGCAGATATGGGGAGACTGAGGAGAGGGAGTGAGAATGAGAGAAGAGAGAGTAAGTGGGTCGAATGAGGGTTTGGTGAGGGTCAGTGGTCTTACATAAAGGGATGTTTGGCCCTGAACCGGCATGTGCCATCTAGATTGATAATTCCGTTCGATTCGGACTGGATTTCCACCTATTCTGAACAAATATTATGAACCATCTGGTTCCACAGTAGTCAGGTTCGATATGCGCTGGGCAGTTTGGGATGGTTCGGCGAATCTTGTTTCCATCCATATATCTTTAGCTCTTCCTCTTCTCTCACTAGATGCCTTAAACAATGATTAAGGCACCCCTTTTATTGGTGACCCTCATTTCTTCACGGCACATGCCCATGCCTTCTTGCTTGATTTGCCATCACTTCACTCTTAATTTTTGCAACTCCTATAGCTTCTACATTATAATACTCTTCTTTTATTCTTCTCTTTCTGTATCTGCCTCACATCCTTCTTAAAAAATTCCAGTGTTGTTACTTTCGACTTCTTGGATGCTGTTTATAACATTCTGAACCATACAACACCATATGTCTTGTTGACTTTAGATACACAAAAACATAAAAACGAAGAAAAAAAAAAGGTGATAGAGAATGTCTGGGATTCATGAGCATGTGCATTGAAACAGTAGGACCTATTAAGGACTGGGTCCTTGGATCTGTAAACTGATGAAAGTGGAGGACAAGCCTAAGGAAACCTGGATGAAATTTGTTTTATCTCTCTCCTCTCTCTCTCTCTCTATATGTGTGTGTGTGTGTGTGTGTGTGTATGTATATTTATGTGTATATATATAGTGTGTGTGTGTGTGTGTGTATATATATGTGTATATATATATATCTATGTATATATATATGTGTATATATATATATGTATGTATATATAATATTATAATATGTATATATATTATATATTATGTTATATATATATATATGTATATATATATCTCTATATATATATATAATGTATATATATATCTCTATGTATATATATATGTGTATATATATATACACATATATATATGTGTGTGT